>NC_135500.1:85842389-85994889 GCF_052857255.1 Amblyomma americanum | reverse complement strand
CCGTCTCTTCCAACGTACGGGAAAAAACGCATCCTGAAACTTGCCAGCAACATTGGGTGATGTTTTGCTTATTCTACCATAGTTTCCACCATTGAAGTTTTTTTTAATGTTCCTATATGAGGACGGTAGACACGATGTATCATGTAATGTTGTCTGATCACAGAGCCGATCTAAACAACTGTTGTCTGAGAAAATGTGCAGAGCCTTGTGAAAGATTAGATCGAGGATATTAGAACATGAAACAGTGCACCATGCGGGTTTCACATTTAGTTCACATAATGAAACGTACAAGCATGCCTGAACAAATGCGTTAGACTTCTTGATGCGCGCTTTCGAAAGATTGTCTCCCAAATGAATCTTCCAAACATGAAAGTCGCCAACTGTCAATAAAACGAAACTCCGAAATAGTTGCAGCGTGCGGAGAAAAGGCAACAACATTTAACATCGAAGCCGCTATTCATTTCTCATGGCCCTTAAGTGGACGCGCTACATGTACTTGGGTTGACGATCATAATAATATTGCTGGTAATATTGCCTCAATCCAGTCGTTTAGAAGAAGAGAACCTTGAGTTCGTAGTTTTGAATTTTTTTCTGTTCAGAGGACAAGTAGATGTTTGACTGCATCAATACAGTCGTGAATTACATCAAAAACGACACAAATCCCACCAAAAATGGAGATCTTATAAACCAGAAAATACTAACAATGTTATTCAGCTGTAGCCTTCACCGTCCTATGTCTGAAGTAAAATGCGTGTGCCGCCACCAATTAGCTGTTGATCTCAGAGGCCACACTACATTACCATTGACTTTCTAAGTTTCGCAACCTTTTCGGTTAGGAATTCACAAGTTTAAACCAGCTGGTTTTGAAATGTTCTACGTCGAATATTCTGCCGGAGGGAAGTACTAGCGCACGCGTTTTTTTTCCCTTTCTTCTCCCTCGTCGTTCGTTTGAGTTGTTTTGTTTTGTTCTTTCAATATGCAATACCAACTCAACCTTAATTCTGTGCTACTCAATTTTAGTTCACTATGTTTCTTACGTAGAGCAGATTGCTAGAGTGACGCCATGCAATCTATAACCTGATCATCTCCCAAATCATGGGATCTGCGGCGATCGATATTTTTTGACGGTCTCACCATATGTCATTCTTAAGACGAGTTGCTCACAAGAAAATACAGACACAGGAAGAAAACAGGAAGACGGAAAGAGAGTAATTCTTCTAAATCATAAGTCATGTTTTGCATACAGTCAGCTGAGCAATAGCAGTGTGCATCGTGCTGGGAAAGCTCGATGTTTCGCATTCGTTTAGCTCTATAATGCATTCATTGCATACAATTTCCTGACCTTTTTTAAACATGATGTTTTATTCTAAAATCTTCATCGCATAATTGCACAGTATTGTCGCACATGAGCTTTGCATCTCTTCCTTTCTCTTCACAAGAAAGTAAGTTTCCTGAATATAACTTGCCCACAAGAACCGCGTGGATAGATAGCTTTCCGCGTAGTTATCATGCATAAGAAATTTGCTAAAACTCGGCGTTACATTCGATATCAAATCAAAGAGCGTTGATGGCAGAGGAGATGAGATGCACAGGGAATGCAGATTTGCATAGCTTATTAGTCTCGCAGTTGACAACTATAAAGTTGCTCGATTTTCTACTAGTCGTCCGGAATTTATTTGCATTATATACAATAACATTCCCTTTTCACCAAACGCGGTATATGCTAAAGCCAATGGAGGATAGAAATTTCCATTCCTCGTATAACGTCCGCAACAAATGGAGCACGTGGACATATCTTTATTTGGAATCAAGTTCCTTCTCTCTCTCTCTGGTTTTTTTCGTGTGCTGTTCTGCTTGAGATAGTTATAATTGATTATTGCGATGCGGGCTTGCCTAACGCATGGATGTGACATAAAAATTACTTCAGTCTATCGGTCGGGGATTCAGCCTTACAATCAATTTTCTCGATTTAAAATTGCAACATTCAATACGATGAACAACGCTGTCCTTGTTCGTCTGCTCTTGGTGCTCTCTGGTTCTCTGGTGGAGTCAGTACTGCCTCAGCGGCCACCGTCTCTTACACCTATTTTCCAATGGAATAAAGCATCACACAGCTTCTCTTAAGGCTTTAATCTTGCAAAGTTATAAATAACCAGTGGATGCAAATACCTCCCAAAATTGATAATACAATTCACACTTTCAATGTTACGACTACCTTCATAAGCAGCATCTGATTAACTGCGCGTCATATTATTTACTGCCATCCTTATAATATCATATCCATTCTTGATTAGTGCATGAATAGCGCAGAAAGCTTCGCCCGAGGTAGTTGATGCTGCGAAAAGAGTCAGGGTTCAAAAATGGTTATATTCGCGGCACATCATTGAATGTAGAGTGTATATACACCGATGCACATTAAGAAATGACCACCGCACCCTATCTATCTGCGAATGGCACCTAGAACACACGGGTATATCTTGTATGCTGTTTACACAGGCAGTCACTTTAGCAACCGTGCTCGTCTTCGCCATCCCGTTACATTACTCATGACAACATATACGGTATCCTCGCGCTAAACGGATTAAACGGCGGCATGTGTATAAGACGACTGACGTATAATATGTCAGTGGTGGAGGGTGTCAACGAGGACAGCGTTGGAAGGGGAGAAATTTCATAACGAGCGCCGGTCACTCATTGATATAGGTCAGCACAAGGAAAATGCCGCTTAGTGCAGGATCAGACAGAAACCCAACTGCGAGGGAAATTTATTCTGCATTTGAAGAAACAAGCACTTACCAAGGTAACGGAAGAAAATGCATAAACGTTGTGGTTTCTGCACCGCTATGGTCGTCTTCTTCGCAATGACACAAAAACAGATAATACGCTGCCTATTTTGGAAATAGCAGGCGGCGCTTGTTGCTCGCGAAGGGCAGCAAAGTATGTTGCCAGCGAAAGTGCGCTGCCGACCCCTGTATTACCCCTGAAAAAGAGACAACTATCAAAACGGTGTTCCTTAGAAAAACGTGAAAGGTGGCGCCAGGAATGGCTATGTACACATTTTGCAGAAACCAGCGAAATGACGCTTTTGAAAGCTCTCGCAACGGTTATCAATCATCTGCCACGAGCGCCAAGGCTTACAAATATGGCGCTGCAAGAAATGTTGAGAATACGTATTGGTATATACACCATTTAGGAATTTTCAATGTTATAAAACAAGCATCTGGCTTTTATCTGCTACGAAAGAAGGGTGCTGCCTTCACTCTTTTGTGATAAACAGTCAGCTTATGTTCCAGTAATTCCTGCCGAGTGTTCCCAACACAATTATTAATGCGGAAGCATTAAATAGCTCATCGGCAACGAAACCCGACGTGGTCTTTGACCAGCAGCAGTGGTCCAAGACATCTTAGACGACGTCACTATGGTGTTAAAGGGAAATAAAATTTTTTCCGAAGCTGCGGAATATTAGGACAACCTGCAAACACAAGTACAGGTCGTGACAGGAGCCCAAGAGATCGCGCTAGGCTTCACAGATGGCCACCGAGCCAGAACAACTAATCCGCTTGTTACTCAAGCCAACAATGAAAGGTTTGCAATCCTATCCGCAAGCGCGAAGAACTCAACTCAGGGTTTTCAGACTACGAGGCGTGCGCGGAACCGATCGGCAAGAAAATCGCGTGCCTTTTTGGCAAACAACGGTGAATCAAGAATATAGCTTTCCTTTTGACTGTATTATAATGCGTAGGTGTGCTGTTCAAAAGAAAGAGAAATTTTTAAAAACAAATACAAAGTAAAAAGGAATTGAAATGAAAAAAATCAGTGATTCCGCATTCAAACCACGTGATACTCAAAGTGCGTTCCGCAATTTTTTTATACATGGCTCATATACTATTTCTGTGCATGCGTTTCTGCGCAGCTCATTTCTTTCCTTTCAGTGGCACTTATGACAAAATCCGGTCTTTGTTTTATTTCAGTGCTCAGATCGGGAGGCGACTACGTCTATGCCCTGATCCGTGCGGCGCAATGGTAAGGGGAAAATTATGATCTCAATTTGGAATCAGTTCCATATGCCAATTCGTGTTAATTTGTTTTTGATGCAATTGATTGTTATTGTCTTTGTGATGCGGTGATACTAGCGATAAGTTAAGCGGGAGATCAACTGCCTTTGAATAAGGCAAGCTTGAACGGTAAACATGATGGATTGGTTAATATAGAGGCTGACATTTTTTATTCTTAGGGCTTGAGAAAAAAAAAAACCTGACACTGATGCTGTGCCGGAACTGGCCTCAGACTAAGCGCCTACTTTCTGTAAGCGGATAAAAAAAGATAAGGAATTGATTATTGAATATATTGTCACATTAGTGTCCAGCAGCCGAGTAACGTTGGCGTTAAGCAGCCAAGAGTCAGCAGCGAACCAGGCGTGGAAGAGTGCTTCCACAACACTTCCTTATTTTCTTGATAGGCGCGTTCGTCTGCACGAGCACTGGCATCATTAGTCCCCCTCCTCCGAAAGCGTCGACCCGATGGCGAAACGAAGGCTGGGGCATAGTTCGGGCGTCCTTACGTCGAGATTGTTGAGTCTCATGAGGCACAACTTAATAACTGAGTGCTCCAAGACATCGCAAAATTCGGTAATGACTTAAATAGCTGCGCACAAGCTTTTCAATCAGTCCGCGTCGTCGTATAGGAAAGGAAAGCCATATGATGTCACGTGGGGTGTATTCAACATGCCTCCTCCGTAGGTTGTATCGTTGCGCATCCTGTTCCTGTTGGCCCTGAATTCGAAGCCGTGCTTGTTGGCAGACAGTTTCGGCGCGTTGTAAGAAGGATGCAACGTCGTCATTTGGATAATGGTCTGCGTGAGGCAGCATGGCGTCAAGTGTTGTCGTCACCTGACATCCATAAACTTGGCGAAACGGTGTCATGCTGGTTGTTTTCTGTCCGACTGTATTGTACGGGAGCGCAAAGCAGGATAGGACGTCGTCCAAGATTTTATGTTCAACGTCCACGTACATTGAAACCATTTCTGCAAGCTGCCTTGTTTAGACGTTCTCTCAGTTCGTTATTCTTATGATATCGATGCATTTGGCAAAGGTTGCAGTGCGTCGAAGGAGTCTGGCATCGAGGAAAGGCGTCGTGATCACGGAGGGGTACGTCAGGACATCGGCTTGTTAAGAGGCACTTTGGCTGATGAGTCTTCGGTACGGCTACGAAATTCGGCTTTGTGTGTGAACTGCCTTGCGGCGATAGAAGATCTTGCACATCTTGTAGTTCAGCAGCCGCACCTCCAGAGGCTGCTGAATCTAGTTTTCCCTACGGGGACTCCAAGGCTGGTCTCATCCTGGGGAACTGTAATTACGCGGAGATGGTGATCGAGAGATGGGGCGCTGTACTGAGTCCGCTTGCGAGCTATAATCCGCAACCTCCTGCGATCGTTCTCCACAACGTCGGACGGGGACATCCGACGAGAAATCCTCGAGGGCCCATCTCCTTGTATGGGCATCGGCGCCAAGCATGTCCGGCCTCACCGCAGTGGTAGAACAGCAGCTGATGGGCGCTCTCCACATATTCGTTCTGCGTCGTCCTAGGCGCTGTGGAGAATTCAGCTGGAGAGTCTGACTTCGTGTTGTGGCGTGGGCAGGTGTGTTTTAGCGTGGGTTCGGCTGGAACGGAATGAAACGACGTGTCACGGCAGCGCAACTGCGATTAGGGTAAATCTCAGCTGTAATGCTAGGCTAAACTTTGTATGGGTAAGTCTCAGTTGTAAGCGCTCGTGCAGACGAACGCGCCTATCAATAAAAGTGTTGTAGAAGCGCTAGTCCACGTCTAGCCGCTGCTGGCTGTTGGCCGCTTAACGCCAACGTGCCTCTCGGCCGCTCAACACCAACGTGACATCTTTGAACAGGTGCTGGCACATCGTTAATGCACCGTACGCCCCCTTCAAGCCCCGGACAAATACCTAAGGAAGACACGCCAGTCCAGCAGCGCAATCGCCGATTGCAACGCCCACCTCCCGAATTTGGACAGCTCCCTGATTCTAATCCACCACAAAAGGCCAGTGCTATCACAATGAATCTTCGAGCTGCAGTCCCGCTGGTCCTGCTCCACCACAAGCGAAAGCCGCCTCATTTCCACAGACGGCCCCACGAGGACGCCGAATACTGGCTAAACCAGTCGACCGGGTGGCCATCAACAATGGCGGGGGCACTGAATGCAAGATGCGTCATTTAATTTCGTACTGGAAGAATACGCGAGGACCTGGTTTATAACCAATGAATCTGGTCTTCGAGCGCGGGATACGTTCAAAACCGACTTCCTCCAAGTCTTCAAGGACAGCACGTGACGCAAGAAGGCAGACCTGCTTTTGCAGGCCCGACGTCAACTCCCCGACGAAAGTGTGATGGTCTATGCCGAAGAAACGAAGAGACTCTTCATGTCGGAGGAGAGGAGGGTGAGCTTCCTGATGAAAGGAGTTAAGGACCAGCTGTTCGCCGGCCTGGTTCGAAGAACTACAGTGACTTTAACTGACTTCGTAAAGGAGGCGAGTTCCATCGAAAAGTCTCTTGAGATGAGGGCCCGACAGTACGACCGCAATGCAGCATCGACGCTCACGTCAACTGTGGAGTGTGCCACGATGAATTTGTCAAAATGTCTACGTGAGATCACTCGATCCATCTTGCGAGAATATTTGTAGAAGCTCTTTCCGGCTAAGGTACAGCTTCAGGTTGCCGCATATGCTGATGTTGTTCGCGAGGAGGCGAAGAAGGCGATAAGTATGAGCACTGGCGTCAATATAACGGTAACTTGCGCATTGTCAAATTCTGTGAATTGGTTGAATCTCGAACTCATATAGGTTTGTGTTGTGTTGTGTTGGGTTTAATGGCACATAAGCAGCTAAGGCTATCATGCGCCAGGCTCAAGGTATATGAACACTTTTCTGTAGGTGGGAGGAAACATGGTTGTGTAGAGGACTTAAATTGCTATTTCGTTCTGGTAGTAATAAGAGGAAGAAGAAATTTTATAAATGGCTAAAAATAAATGCTTTCAAGAAGGTCAGATAACCTCAGTAGCCATCCTTGGCTGGGCAAGGATCCTGAGGCTCCCAACCATTCAAATAACCACCTCAGCCCTCTTCTCATGGAATGAGAAAATGGCTGAAATGCATCATATTTTACAGCAAAGCTGTGGATCAAAGTTTACAGTCTCTGAAGAACATCTGCCTCTTTTAAAAAGCTAAAAACGGAAGATATGTTAACAATGGCATTTTCGCCTAAAAGCAGCGCTGGGTGTAAAGGAATGTATTCATTATAAAACTTCGTAAAGTGCTTATTTCTTAGTTTTTCGAGTTTTGTACACGAGAATAAAATATGGTTTATTGTTAGTTCGTCTCCACATCTTTCACAACGAGGTTTATCTTGTTTCGTTAGTAAGAAATTATGTGTAATGTGTGTATGTCCAATGCGGAGACGACATAAAATTACTTCAATAAATCGTTCCTGGTGCCTACAGGACTTCCATTCACCCAGGACAGGTTTTAAAAAGTGCAGCTTGTTGTTAATCTCGTTGTCCCAAGAGGCCTGCCATTTTTCTCTCAATTTATTCTGGACTGACTTGATGCAGTCCAAATGCGGTATGTTTACTGGTTTTATTTTTGCGTTAAGGGCAAGTGCGGCGCTTGCATCAGCCCTCTCATTTTCGCTGATGCCCACGTGACTGGGAACCCAGCAAAACTTTATTGTATGTCCTTGTGAATAAGCTCGTATTACAGTATGTATTATGTTTCCTATTAAGGGTTCAGTTGCATTTCTGGGGTTTATTGCTGTAATTACGCTGAGAGAGTCACTGTAGATAACACTGTTCTGTATGTTTTTCTTCAATATTTGTTCTACAGCTAGAGCAATGGCGTAGCATTCTGCTGTAAAGATTGAAGCGCAGTGAGGCAGCCTGACTACTTTTTTCCCATTTCCCTTGCACTATCGCGCTCCCTACATAGAGTGCTGTCTTAGATCCATCTGTGTAGAAATCTGTGCAATTCTTGTATTTTTCACTTACTCCAAGAAACTCTTGCTGTATATATTCCAGTGGGGTATGTCTTTTTTGAATGTGTGTCAGTGCGAAATCGCATACACCAGGAAACAAGTACCAAGGTGGCAACCTATCGGGTCTCTGGGCAACATCAGGAAGTGCATCAAGTATGTTTATTTCTTGGCATATTTCTTCAAAGCGGAGGAGCAATGGTTTTACAGCTTGAGGTTTGTTGGAGAACAGTGTTCTGGATGGGCATTTTGTAACTATGGTGTAACAAAGATGTTTCGGTAGCGACCTTATTTTCAGTACGTATGCACAGGTAAGCATTGTTCTCCTGTTGGTGAGGGTCGGTTCATTTGCTTCTACGTGGAGGCTATTTATGGGTGATGTTCTGTAAGCACCAGTTGAAAGGCGTAACCCGAGGTTTTGTACTGGATCTAGCTTTTTAAGGTATGATGGCCTCGCAGACCCATACACTATGGATCCATAGTCTAACGAAGAGCGTACTAGAGAGCGATAGATGTGCAATAGGCACCTCCTATCGGATCCCCAACGCTTCCGTGAGAGTACTTTAAGTATATTCAGGGATTGGGTGGCTTTCTTTTTTAGGGTGTTTATATGTGGTAGAAACGTTAGCTTTATGTCAAAAGTTAAGCCTAAAAATTTGTGTTCTTGTTTTACTGGAAGCGTGGTGTCGTTCAAGTGGAAGGTGGGATCAATCTGCAGTCCTCTCTGCAGCGAGAAAAGAACCGCAACAGTTTTCTGTGGAGAAAACCTAAATCCATTTCTGTCTGCCCAAAGTGCTAATTTGTTTATTGTGAGTTGTAGTTGTCTCTCACAAGTTGCCAGGCTAGAGGATGTGCACGCAATTTGAAGGTCATCAACGTAGACCGAGTACATAATGGACTGTGGAATTATACTGGTTAAAGAATTCATTTTTACTATGAACAATGTAGTACTTAAAATGCATCCCTGAGGAACGCCGTTTTCCTGAGTAAAATTATTTGAGAGGGTTGCGCCGAGACGAACTTGGAAAGAACGGTTGGATAAAAAGTCGCTCAAATATTTCAGCATCCTCCCGCGCATACCAAGCTCTTCCAGGTCGCGAAGAATCCCGAACCTCCAGGTCGTGTCATATGCCTTCTCCATATCGAAAAAAACTGAAAGGCAGTGTTGTCTGTGTATAAAGGCCTCTCGGATTGTGTTTTCCAGGCGGATTAAATGGTCGACTGTGGAACATGTTTTTTTTTAAACCACATTGGTGGACATCAAGAAGCTCTCGGGATTCTAGAATAAACATTATTCTAATATTTATAACACTCTCAAAAGATTTGGCAAGACAGCTTGTAAGGGTTATAGGCCTGTAACTGTTAGGGGAGGTTGGTGGCTTTCCTGGTTTTAGAAATTGAACAATAATGGCTTTTTTCCAAGCAGCTGGTATTTTCCCTACTACCCATATTTTGTTAAAAAAATTTAACAGAACTTCTACAGATTGCTCAGATAGATGGGACAGCATTTCATAATGAATTTCGTCGGGGCCTGGTGCAGTTTGTTTACCTATAGACAGTACTCTCTGTATTTCTTGAAGTGTAATCAAATTATTGTAAGGCTCGTTTGTGCTGCCTGCCGTAGGGAGTCTTTGTTTTTCGGTTATGTTTTTGTATTTTAAGAATGACTGTGTATAGTGGGAAGAACTAGAAACTATAACAAAATGTTGCCCCAAAATGTCTGCTTGTTCTTTAATACTTGTTTGAATTCCAGGATCCGTCAGCAGAGGAAGGGTGAATAGGGAATAGCTGCCATTTACTTTCCTGACCTGCTCCCACAGTTTTTTTGATGTTACCGAGCTGTTTATGAACGACACATAATTTTGCCAAGACATTTTTTCCGCGTTCCGCCGTATATATCGGGCTTTAGCTTTTGCCTTTTTGAAAGTTATTAGATTTTCGTGAGTAGGATACCTACGAAATACACCCCAGGCCATATGTTGTTGTTTTTTGGCTTCCCAACATTCTCGCGTCCACCATACAGGGGAATAGCTAGCCGTGCAGCATCGATGATACGCTTTGTAAGAATTTCATTGATTTCATCTATGCTAAGTGTTTCTGAGTAAATGTCCTCTAATCTGGCCTTTTCTCTAAACAACGCCCAATCAGCTAGATGTAGCTTCCATCGCCGTGGTTTGGTTGGGATGACTGCAGGTGAGGATGATAGGCTTATAAAAACTGGTAGGTGATCACTCCCAAACGGGTTGTCTAAAACGTCCCACTTAAAATCACTAAAAACAGAAGGGGAACAAAAAGACAGGTCTAAACTGCTCATTTTCCCAGACGTTGGGGAACAGTAAGTGGCCTTTTTCGTATTTAAAAGACATACATTATTCGTCAGGATAAAATCTTCGATTATTTGACATCTAGCGTCACAGCGTTCGCTTCCCCACAGGGAGGAGTGAGCATTAAAATCCCCAAGTAACAGATATGGCTCCGGAAGTTCTCTGATCAGTTGCTGTAGATCATGGAGTGTTAACGTGAAATGTGGAGGAATGTATACGGAACAGATTGTTAGTGTTTTGTAGCGTACGACACTGACTGCAACCGCCTCAAGTTTTGTTTTGAGTTTAATTTCTTGAGCAGGGACACCGCTTTGAACGACTATCGCGACGCCTCCCGATTGCCGATTTGCCTGCTCTCGATCGCGTCTAAAAGTTTTATAATGTTTCAGGATATGTACATGTTGTGGACCAAGATTGGTCTCCTGAAGACATAAAGCTGTGGGTAACATTGACCCTAAGATATGTGTTATGTCGCTGTAATTCCGCATAAGTCCTCTACAATTCCAATGGATTACAAAAGCCATGTTTATGTTTTTGAGAGGAAATGAAAGGGGATTTACTTTAGTAGTGGGCCCGTTATTAGGGGCCTGTCTTTTTTCCACTCAAATTCAAATTCAAATTCAAATTCACTTTATTTCTGGTAGAAAGCAAGTATACATCATGAGCAAGAGAGTTTAAAAGAGGATTATTCTACCAAGGAAGACGAGGCAAAAGGCGTTTCATCTACGCCTGACAAGGCCTCGCCTCCTGGCGAGATACATTGCACTCTCTATGCTACAAAAGCCGTTGTAAAAAATATATTGTACCATTCATTACGTGTAGAAAACAGAAGCATTGTGAACAAGCATTATATGAAATTAAAACCGTAAGTACTACAGAAAACAAGAGAAATTTTCTTCACAAAACAAAAAAAAAGCTTACATCACAACCTGTTAGTTATTATTGTGTCAGAAGGTAAGAACCGCAGTTGCATAAATATTTATCTCAACAAAAGATTAGCTCCTAACCAGAAAATTATTACAGAGTCAAAAGCCTGAAGAAGCAACATTTGTATCGACATATTTCAAGAATCTAACAAGGAACACAGCAATACAAACGAAACACAAACCTAAATGAGATAACGAGGAGACAGGTCATTTTTTTTTCTACCAGGAGTACTTTTTTTATCCGTGCTTTATAAGTATACGGTGACGACTGTACATTCACTGCGATGTCAATAAGCTCTGGAAACAAATTTAAAAGGACAGGAATCTGGTAGTCTAACGATTGTGTAAGAGAGCTGTTCCGCCTCTGTAGTGGAGGCGGAGTGGCAGTTATATCCATCGCCTCGCGCGAGGCGCTGGAGGACCGCGGGGAAGCCGCGGGTTTGTGGGTTTCAGTCCTCCCCCGGTAGGGGGAAGTCCTGCGGGATGCCGACGCATGGACCGGCGCTCCCTGCTTTGACACTGGCAGGGCAGCTTTCGCTGACCCCGCCTGGGGCGTGAATGGTCCTGCCATTGGCTCGATGGAAGTGGCCTCGGCAGGCACCCGGGTGCTGTGTGGTGCACCGCCCCTGCGCACCACATCAGCAAAGCTGGATTTTGCTGTGAAGGAGAACTGGTTGGTAACGGCAAATCACCTTCTTGCTTCTCTAAATGAAATGTTTTCCTTGGTTTTTATCGTGATAGTCTCTTTTTCCTTCTTCCAGGACGGACAGGCCCTGGAGTATGCAGCATGTTCTCCTTCGCAGTTTGCGCACCGCAGGGCTGCGTCACATTCCTCAAAAACGTGATCCTTGGAAGCACATTTTGCGCACGTTTTGCGGCCGCGGCAGCTCTGTGAGCCGTGGCCAAACCTTTGACAGTTGAAGCATCTTCGTGGGTTTGGAATGTAGTGTCTGACATTTACTTTCAAGTATCCTACATCGATGGTTTCTGGTAATGTACTTGTATTGAATGTTAGAACCAAGTGCTTTGACTCTATTTCTTTATTGTCTTTCCGGATTTTGATTCTGTATACATCTGTGACATTTTGGTCAGACAGGCCTTCCAGCAATTCTTTCTCGGTTAGGTGTAGGAAGTCGTTTTCAGAGATGACACCACGAACTGAGTTTAGGGATCGGTGCGCTGTTATTGAAACTGGGATTTCTCCGATGGATGCAATGTTTGCGATTTTCGAGTTCTGGGTGTTGTCAAGGAGTTCTAACAATAAGTCTCCGCTGGCCATTTTAGACACCTTGTAGCCAGGGCCCAGGGTATCTGTTAGGCATTTAGATACAAGGAACGGAGAAATTATTCTTGCTTGTTTTTCATTACTTTCGCTGTGGATAACATAGAACTTGGTGAATGTCAATGTCGGTTTCTTTTTTGAAAAAAAGTCTGCTGCTTCGTTCCGCCCTCTCTTGAGAGAGCGATCGGGTTTTGAAAGTGGGGGAGCCATAAAAAATGAAGTTTTTCAGTCATGGTGCCAGCCACCCACCATGGAGTCCAACAAGGGGGCGGGACAGGAACTTGAACGCAAGTCCTGCCCACGCCAGCTGTACACCTCAACTATAACCAAATCCGACACAACTCAGGGTGGTTGGCCACACAAGGTTAACCCTCGCCGCCTATGAAAAGTGAAAAAAACTAAGAAGTGAGTAGGAGACAGGAGAGTTGTGAGAAAGAGATAGGAAAGTGAAAGACAGAGTGGAGGATAGGAAAAGGCGACTGCCGATTTCCCCCGGTCGGGTCAGGCCGAAGGTGCCGTCTACGTGAAGCTGGGGCCAAAGTGGTGTGTTGCTTCCGCCGAGGGGCCTTAAAGGTCCAAACGCTCATCATCGGCTCAACCACCAGGAACCTCTTTTCCCCGGACACGGCGATGCCACGCACGGCGAGGCGCGGGTGCTCGGGTCCGTGGTGATGCACAGTTCACCATCATCCCCTTGATGTCCCTGCGGATGCTCGGGAACCCGCGGTGTCGCCACTCACCGTCGCGACGCCTGCAAGCTGCAGGCGCCCCCCTGCGGGGTCATATAGGTTTCTACTTTACTATTTCAAAAAGTACCAACTTGTACCTCAATATAAAAAAGGCCGCCACCGTCTGGAAGATGTTGAAGTAACGAGCGTTACCTTTATTGGTCATGCGTAAAACGAGTCTTCCCGCAACCAGCGGGGCAAGTGAAGAAAACCCTGAGCTGTTAGGAAAAGTAACATACATTTTCCACCTAGCGGTGAAATCGACGCCTAGCGCCATCTATCAGAGAAATTACAATGCACGTCTGACCGTTGCCAAGTTAAACCCCTTTGATATACGTCCCAAACGAAATTTGCTTCATTTGGGGGGGGGGGGGGGGGAGTGGTCATGCTGGGCCTAGAATTCGTCTTGTGGTTTGATATGGTAACGCTTCCATTATAAATGGCATATATATAATATTTAATTATTGCTTAGATGTGGTTTTATTCCCATACGACCACCCATAGGGTTTTATGTGCGTGCCAAATTCGTTACACAACTGTCCCCGGATATGTGCCCTTTGCTGTCGGAGTATATATAGCGCTGTTTTATAGTTGCTGCTCCAGATGGCGCTGTGATCTCAGGATTGTACCAGGCCCCACAAAATTTCGAAACGTGATGAGTAGTCGCTGCCACAGATGGCGTTGTGATCTCAGGGTGGTAGCAGATATTACGAAATCTCGAAACGTGATGAGTAAGAGCTAACACTCTTAAAAATTGTAGGACGCTTAAGCTTCTCCTTTAAGAATGGAACGCGACAGTGTTACAAAGTTCCCAGGGAGTACTCGAAGCATCATCTGCCGTTCCGTAGAACTGGAGGTGGCGATGGGCGTATGAAAGGTCATACGCTCTGTTTTGTAGCGTAAGCAACAGTGTCCGAGGTTGACCAGTTTCGCGTGCATCCTGGAGAGCTGTGCTGTGCATGCACGAGGAGAAGTGACGTAACAAAGGTGAATAAAAAAAGCCCTGTGTCGAAGCTAGGAATCAAACCAGGGCATTTGGCGCTTGTGGCGGAGACGCTCCACTCCGCCCCAAAGGCTCCATGTTTAACCGTGACTAAACTCGCAAAATAAATAAGCACAAGGTATCCGAATTGAGCAAGTTTAATATGGACAGAATCGAGCATGCTCTAAGGAACGGAGGTGGACTAAAAGCGGTGAAGAGGAAAGTAGGCATAGGAAAAAACCTGGTGTATGTGTTAAGAGACAATGAGGGCAATGTCATTAGCAATATGGATAAGACAGTTAAAGTAGCCAAAATAGCCGAATGGGGTGGAGCGCATATGGCAGGTTCTCTCAGATCATGAATAGCAGGTTATCGATATCTCTCAAGAGAAAAGTGTACAACAGCTGTGTCCTACCGGTACTAACTTACGGGGCAGAAACGTGGAGGCTACGATAAGGGTTCAGTTTAAGTTAAGGACCGCACAGCTAGCCATGGCAAGGAAAATGATAGGTGTAACGTTAAGAGACCGGAAGCGGGCCGAGTGGGTGAGGGAATTAACAAACATGTGTTATGACATCCTAGTCGAAATCGAGGAAGAAATGGACTTGGGCAGAGCATGTACTGCGATCGCAAGATAACCGCTGGTCCTTAAGGGTTACGGAGTGGATTCCAAGAGAAGACAAGCGTAGCAGGAGGCAGCAGAAGGTTAGGTGGGCGGATGAGATTAGAAATTTTGCAGGCATAAGGTTCGCGCAGCTGGGAAAGGACAGGGTTATTTGGAAAGACATGGGAGAGGCCTTTGCCCTGCATTGGGTGGGTGTAGGCAGGCTGATGGTGATGATTATGATGATGATGATGATGAGTTAATGCGTTCTTTTCATATATTAACTCTTCCGAACCAGATGTCTCTGCGCTTACGCTAAGTATATCCTAGCCTAGCAGGGCTAGGCCATCATCACTTTTTTTTCTCGTTTGTTACTGAGATATGCCTTGTAGGGATCCCAAACAGGGCTAGCATATTACAGGATCGGTCATACGAGGGATTTATGCGGCATCAGCTTGATGTTTGACGGTGCTGGTGAAAGTTTTCTGCGCAGAACATATGGGCTCTATTGCAAGAGTCGGTGATTTGAATGCATGGTAAAGAAAGGGCGGGAAGATAGTTCTTGATAAACAAAAATTTGACAAGGAAGAGGAAACCTCAAGGTGCTTGCCAGCGTTTCGGTAGGAGGGCTTTTTTTCGTCTCGGCAAAGAGTTCATCACTGATGGGGTTTAAATAGGGTCTTCACTCCGAAAGGCAACGCCCGGTTTTGGGGGTTTTGTGAAATTGGAAGTGTATTAGAATGGGGAGGGTTAACCTTGTCCAGTAATGATGACTGTTAAAGAGGATTACCCGATTCCCTGCAAAACTGTGAAAAGGAAAAAGGGCAGCCCAGCAGAAAAGAATCCGTGGGCGTGGAGGGATAGCGAACGCGGGTTAGAAATGGTGAGTTTTCATCTATGACAGCTAGCTCGGTATGACTGGCCACGTTGAGCTCAAAAACTCAAATAAAAGAACCAGCCAGCATGGCGCAATAAAATACGGGGGTCAAAAAAGAATTAAGGGAAAATAGATATTGGGAGCGAGCTCAGAGATACCAAGAAATGAAGGTGGGAGAGAAGGAATGCGGAAAAGTCTCACAAAGACAGTCACAATTAAAGACAGAAGGAGCAAACTCACAAACGTCACACGCAAAGCCGAAAAGATTGTTCGTAAATTCCGTTTCGAACATTCCAGTCGCACTCGCACTTTCACTCAGTCTAATGAAGTGATCGGTTATACACGCGGGCCTTCACGTCGTCCTCCATCGCCGCATCGCGTTCCAGCGAGGCCAGCGCAGGCCGCTCTGCGTCCCGGCGCAGTATCTTGGCCAGGCGTTTCTCTCTCTGCTCTGGCGCCTCAGCCTCTCGCTGGTCCTTGCGCCGTTCGTTCTTCCTGTTCTCGGCGGCCAGCTTCCAGGCCGCAACCTCGGGGTCGGACGAGTTTAGATTCTCCAGTCTCCTGCGCCGCTCGGCAGTGGCCCGAATCTCCTCCATGGCAAGCGGCTATATCCTACGGCTGCATCACCGTGCATTTATACGACGACGCCACCTTCTTGCGCACGCGCAGTAGCGCGGGCCGTGCATGGGCTTAGGTGGCGAGGCGGCGGCGCTTGTAGTGACGTCACTCGGCTCCTCGGGCATGCTCAGAACTGCACCTGTTGGAGGTACGCGCCACGGCGAATCTGTGGCCTATGTAGCTCTCGCTACAAAAGTCGTAGAAGCCGAAGCTCGCTTCAAAAATTGCTGGGAGTGGAAATAAATCCACTCTCTTATATGGTTTGCTCACGATGAATCATAAGCGCATATGTGGGGCGAAAATTCGGTTTTAGAGTCCTTTTTTTTAAGCAGGAATATACTCTGGCGCGAAAAGTAAGGAAATGAATAATTGTGGAACAAAGCGCATTCTTGCAGAGAGTGTTGCTCTCATGCTATATTGTTTAGAAGACTCGTGAGAAACTTACCCAGAATTAGGCAGTCAGTTTGGCCACATAAATCCGAAAACCGTCAGATGACAACGAAGAAAAAATGCTTTACAGTAGCTACAATATTGCGCACTAAAAAATTGGAGCGGACACTTATTCGCCGCCTCTAGAGTATGCGCGATAGCGTGATAGGTTATTTCCCACATATTCAGAAGGTCCTCCTATATTTACATTCATAGGTCCCTGGGAGTACTCATATTCCTCCTGGTCCAGTGGTGCAGCGGTAAAACTGTGCACATCTGCCCTGTTATGGCAGGTGCTCCCAGCGGTAGGCTTTTTGAGGCTCAGGTTGTTCTTTCCGAGCGACCAATCACTAATTTAACTGCCATATGCCATGGTGGGCAGCTTGATCACTATTCGCTGGACAACTTTTGATTACGCTGCAAGGGCACGTCATCAAAGTAGCCTGCCTGCCTCCTAGGTTGCTCTCTGGGGGCCTCATGCCAGGGCCATGCCCGTGATTTTGCGCTCACAATGCCGACACCAGATTTTCTGGTAAGCGGGCCCTTTATCGCTACCGGGGTAAAACATTCAAGCATCGCCGCTCGGAAGATTATTGAAGCAAGAGGCATGAACACAAGGGGACACTAACGTGAAAAGTCGTTTGAAAAAGCCGTACAGTAAAGAGCCCGTACTCTGTGTTGCACAAATCTGTACACGGCTGTGTAGTGTGTCCATAAGCTGACTAATTTAACTAAGAATCATAGAAAAACACTTCATTCCCCAATAATTGGACGCCTACATTATTGGAAGACAAGTGACAGTAGTTCAAGCTATTAACTACCGCAGATTTATGCACTGAAAAAGTAGTGGTGTTTACAAAAAGTAAGTGTTCCGCGCGGAGTCTCTCATATATCTCCGTATTCTTTCGCACTTAAGTATATTCGAAAAGCGAGGAGGTTCCCAAGCATTGCTTGGCTTCAGAAATCAGTGTCTATCATGAATACATCGCAGAGGCTGGCTTCCGAAACTGATGGTTGAAACATTCATTCCAAGAGAACGCAAGCGTAGCAGAGGAGAGAGGGCTATGTGGGATATTGAGATTAACAAGTCTGCGGTTGTAAGATAGCCACAGGTGGCAAAGGAGAGGGTTAATAGCAGATGGCTTTGCCCGACAGTGTTCATAGTAAGGCTGATGATGATGCTGATGATGCCTGCATACTTCATTTAATTCAATATATTCATTTTTTGCTCTCTCTTCATCAGTGCAGTCCCCCAGAAAATGGACCATGCCCGCCGCCATGTGATTGCTACCCAAGAGATTTTAACCAGCTTCAGAGCGTATGTTACATCCGCGGTGCTCTTGCGCCACCTGGCTTTCTCCCTCCTCCAGACACTCGCAGGGACACGAGAAGAAGACAAGGGGTGGGGAGATAAACATATTTCCTGCCAATAAACAGACGTTTACAACTCGTGGGACTTCCTTTTTCACGCCATAATTGTTCATTTTTCTCAGCGCCATATTTCTATCAACTATTTGGAAAGCTGACTATTGGATGTTGCAACGTTACTGATTTAACCTCATGGTAATTCTCAGTTCAATACTAGCAGGTATCGTGCAACTTGCACTTTAAGCTTTGTGTTTTGGAAGTTTATGTAGGGTTCTTGGAGTGACGCAAATCTGAATGTCTCCCGCCTTTATGTTGTTCCAGATGCATTAGTGCCTTGAGTAGGCGTTGCGGAATGATTTATTGGCAACATTATATTAGCCTGACGCAGTGAATAACCCTGTTGTGACTAGTATGGTTGGAGGCGGAGGGCAGAGCAAGTACGCGTTCCAAATGGCGTGGCACAAGGCGGGCATCCGGCACGACAGGCCCAGGAAGGTAGCCAGGCAAAAATGTTAGGGAAAGTGGCTGGTGTGGTGCGAAATCGTGAGATAGTGTAGGCTTAGCATGTTTCATGTATTCTTGAGAAATATGAGACGGAGAATAAACGGTTAAACAATATAGCAATCTCTGGTTATTTATTCGCTAAATTTGAGAAGGACCTTTGGATATTATGCGCCCAAAGGAAAACTAGTAAGAAAACAAAAACTGTGCTTGCAACAGGAGTAATGAAGTAAAAAATGCACATGCTTTGTTGGGTCCAATATTTCTCATGACCGCACTACAGTGCTTCACAGGCATTCACACTTGATAACTAATCCATCTATACATGGCGTTCTGTGGCGTAACTAGTGCCTCAACACGAATAATGCTGCTTTCAGACGGTAACAATGATTGAAAATGAAGTGTCTGAGATTCTTCCACAACACAAAATAGGCTTAATCCAATAGATGGTAAAAAAACATATTGCGACAAGTAAACCCTCACATAGCACAGTTTTAAAAAGATATATTGAGTACAGAAGCAGCTACCAGGGCGAAGTAGAAGAGCAGCATTTTTAATGAACAGATGAATGGAGGCTTCATAATGGCAGTAGTAAGAACCCAGCTAAAGAACAATCTCTAGAATATAATCTTATATACGTTGCCTAACGGGCGGCACAGATATGAATACTTGTTATTACTTGTGGTTTCAAACTTGCCCATAAATTGGCCTGTAATGCACCCCTGGTGGGCAGGTCTTAAAGTCAGGGAGAAATGTGAAGGCAGTGATCACTCCTTTAATGCGGTGCCATGCTTATTCATTCTTCTTCGTTTGTAGTCTTCACGTGCACTGAGTGCAAGTTGATTTGACCAATATCTAAAGGAATCATTACTTCTCACGCCATAGGTTGCGCCATGAGAGTTGGCGTTTGCTTCGTGCACATCGGCATTAGTAGATGGGAGTGCGTCGGGTCACCTTGTTCTAGGTGCACTAGGTAAATCTAGCCAAGTTACAACCATGAAGGCGTCTCCTAGTCTAGTGATACCAATTTCGTTCTGTTCATTTCGCGCGGACTGTAGTTCGCAATGTTTTTGCTCGCCAAAGATAATACTTAGCAAAACAACTGGAGGGGACATTTAAGCTCCGCCTCAACGGCGTGACGCGATAACATTAATAGGTTAATGCACATATATGCGAAATTCGCCATTCTCTTTTCGATCCATATATCCTTGGAAGTACTCATACCAGACCTGGCGCAATGGTGCAACTACTAAGGTGTGTCCCCATGCCCCGCCACGTGGCTGCATCAAACAGAGGCGCCGGGGGGTCTTCCGACACCGCGTTTTATCTCCCCAAGCAACCTCTTGCCCCCTATCAGTATATTAACTGCTTCCCGCCACGGTGACAGTTCGCTACATGCCCAATAGACATGTTGCCATGGTGGTAAGCATATGATAGGGTCGCAAAGTTATGTCACCTGGCGGCTCTTTGGCCACCAGCTTCTGCGGAAGTTTTTCGATCACGTCGCTGCTGACGACGAAGACGACACCGGGCTATGCGCTGCGCGGGAAACTTTAAGCCTGCGCGTTAAAAATGATAACACTCTTGAAATCTTGCCTCCAGGAATGAATATCATTTCACAATTTGCAGATCGCCATAAACAAACCGCTGGCAAAAATATTTGCGGCATGCACTGCCCGTGTAAGTATTCACGACGTGCTATTTGTTATTGAGTTCATTGTTCTTCCGCGCTGTCCTCACGTCATTTTGGTTGCGATTTTCTTTCGGCACCCGCCGGGGTGGCTCAGTGGTTAGGGCGCTAGTCTTGTGATCCAAAGTACTCGCGTTTGAACCCGACCGGCGGTGGCCGCGTTTTGATTGAGGCGGAGCGGAAAAGGCGCCCAGTGTGTTTTGCGATGCACGTTAAAGATCCCCAGGTGGTAAAATTATTCCAGAGCTCTCCACTACGGCATCCTTTTTCCTTCTTCTCTCAGTCTCTCCTTTATTCCTTCCCTTACGGCGGGGTTCAGGCTTCTGCCGAGGTGTGAGACACTGCGCCAAATCTTTTTCCTAAAAACCAATTTTCAAATTTCATTCCTTTCTACCGAGGAGGCAGTGATAGACTGTGCCCGTGCTGCCACCGCCGTCTTCGTTTTGCGACCCATCGTCGTGCGACGTCCCTCAGTGCTCTGCCAAACTTACTGACGCTGCCGACACCGAATTTGTACCTGTCTCATTCGCTCTCGTGCTTGTGTCTTCTTCGTCTACCCCTGATGGAACTTTTGTCTTCAATCCGATGGAGCCGGGAGTGCATCGCAAAAGTTTACTGCTTCCGTTCACAGTTCTGTTAACACTCACTGCTTTTACAGCAGTTTACGTATCCAACCCGCTTTCTTGCTCGTCTTAATTACTCAGTGGTGAATACCTCACCCGCACTGAAGCATTAGACTCCGCATCTAGTTATGCAGTTACCTAAGGCACACAGCTGCATCACGTCGACACCATCTGCCCTAGTTCTCGTCCGCCAACCCCTGACTACTGTACCCTGTTTTCGACCGCCATCGACACCAAAGTTCCACCTGCCCAACGGGATGAGGCCGTCACCCTTCACCTTTTCTTGAGCCGTTTTACTTCCCGCCGACGGCTTCGGGCCGCACGTTCGCCGTCGTCTACCACATTCATGCAGGTACGCCTCATTACGCCGTCGCCCATTTCACGTACCATCCGCTGCGCGCCAAGTGATCGACATTCATGTCAACGACAGGCTTGAGTGTACTGCCATACAGACTTCGCACAGCCCGTGCGCCTCCCTTGTGGTCCGCGTCAAGACGAAAGACTGCTCCATCCGGTGTTGCGTCGACCACCGACGGCTGATCAAAACTACTCGCAAAGATGTCCACCCGCTTCCCCGTATCGATAACGCTTTTGACGGGCTACAGCGAGCCAAGTTCCCGTTATTCGGAATTTCGATCCGCCTACTGGCAGGTCCCGATGGAGGAACCTCACCACGCGAAAATCGCCTTTTTCACCCCAGGTGGCTGAAATGACTTCAACGTGATGCCGTTTGGGTTATATACAACGCACCTGACACATTCGAGCGACTGATGGACGCGATTTTGAACGGACTCAAGTGGCACACCTACCTTTGTTACCTTGATTATATTGTCTTGTTCTCCGCAGATTTTCCTGCCCATCTCGGTCGCCTAGAACAAGTCATTAGGTGTACGACTGCTGCTAACCTTCAACGAAATTTGAAGAAGTACTGCTTCATCGCTAGGAAGCTCCCTACATTATGCCATGGAGTGTAAAAGGCGGGTGTTATTCCTGATCCAGCAAAACATCGTGGAGTTACTGATTTTCCCGAACTGCTCTTAACTGTACACCGAACTGTATCTTAAAGAACTGCGAAGCTTGATTTGTTTATACTGTTATTTTCGACGCTTTATTCGAAACTTTCCTTCTAGAGTCACCCCGTTAGCACCCGTTACCAGCGACAATCTCTCGACACGGACACAAGCTTGCGTTCAGACTTTTACCACCCTAGGTCGCATCCTCGTCTCGCCCCAGATTTTACATTTTGGCTTTACCGCAGCGCCTGAACTCCAGACTGACGCCAGTGGAGTGGGTTTTGGCGCAGTGATCGCCCAGCGGTAGCCGGCTTCTGGTTAATACGCCATGGCTTACGCGAGTCACACCCAGACAAATGCTGAATCTCCCTATTCAGCGACAGAAAAAGAATGCTTGGCCACCATCTGGCTGATTGAAAAGTTTCGCTATTACTTCTACAGCCAGCCGTTTTATGTCGCGATGGGTCATCAAGCATTCGGTTGGTTACCTTCTCTGACACATCCATCTGAGCGTCTTGGTCGTTGAGTCCTCCACATGCAGGAGAAGGACATTCATGACCTCTACCGCTCAGGCCTCAAACACTCTGATGCTGACGCCTTTTTCGGTTCACCTATTCAAAATGACCCATCTACACTATCCCTCGCCGCTTACAATTCGTCGACCCTTGCGGTCTCGTACTTGCAGTGTGTGCAGCGAAAAGACCATTGGATCCCCTCCCTTATCGCATTCCTGTCTCCTTCCCATCTTTCTACTTCTCGGACTCTCCAACGCCAAGCTCGGCACTGCAGCGTTTGGAATTATCTGCTCTACAGTCGTAACTACCTCACTTCGGGGCACAAATGACCCCTGGTTATTGCCCGCCACCTGCGCTCTGACATCTGCGCCGGTTTCCACGCTAACGCCCAGTGTGCTGATTCCGGTGTGTTGAAAAAATATGCACGCTTGAGTCTGCGGTACAATTGGCGGAGGCATTTACCGCTCTGTGCAGCAATATGTACGCAATTTTCCAGCTCTCCAGCGCCAGCAGACACCACCTCGCCTTCCACCCTCACCCATGCTACCACTCCTTTGCCCTGTCTACCCATTCGGCCGCGCTGGGATCGATTTTTATGGTCCCCTTCCACCTAATCCTGACCAGCATCGTTATGACACCGTCACCATCGACCACCTCCTCCGTCATGTGGAAACTGCGCCGTTGGCATCCCCCTCCACGTGTGATGTTGCTCCTTTCATGCTTCATCAACTAACCTTTTTACTTACATTCACAGCGCAAAGACAAACACGGACTTGAGGGGAGACACCACAAAGCGCCGACTTCAACAACGTTTATTGCTGCGCGCAGCGACTACATATAGCATACAGCGGGCATTCGCCGCAACGAAAAGGAAAGTCATGTGAGACTGGTAGCAGCGCCAACCCGTAAAGGAAACACATCATCACAGGTACAAGGAAGACAACATAAAGCTAAAATCTAAAAGTCAGGACGCAAACAAGAACAAAAACCATGATACCCTAGTTGGAAATTCCTAAGACACGACGTTCTTTATCACCTAACAACACCGAAGGGGTGCTGACACAATAATATCCTTTTCTTGCAATCTTTTTTTGCACCAAAAGACCTTCTTAGTGACCCCGGCCACGTCTTTTTTTCGGATGTGGCTCTGGCAGTACTCGAAGAGTGTGAAATATTTCATCGCACTACACTACCTATCGTTATCGGCTCCAATCCAGCGGCTAAGTTGAGCGTTTCATTCGCACTCTCACAGGCATGCTCTCTAAGTAAGCGAACCGCCACCACTCTATTTGGGACAAATTCCTTCCCTTCGTTATATAGGCGTACAAGACCGCACAATCTGAGAGCAGTGTAGAGCCTTGCGTTATCGTGGAGAAGGCTTTATTGTCCAGATGCTCGTAATTCAGAGCGGCGGCGTCGCATGGCATCACGGATGTGATGCCATTCTGGAACAAACTCGTGGTGGGTGCATGGCACCTCTGGCATCGAAAAAAATTGTGTCAGTATCGTCTTTGTTTTGGTATTCTGTTGCTGCAACTTTCTCGACGCCGGAGAGCTTGTGTACCGCCGTTCGGCACTCTCCCTCTTTGTTAGAGTATCGTATTGAAACAACATGTTTCCTCTTCAGCAATGATGCTGTCAACGAATGCAGCATCCTTCTCTGCCTCGAAAAGCAAATCAGCGCTCATTGATGCCCGCGTGTTCTTCTGGTCCAGTGTGAGGGAGTGTCGCACAAGTCTGGCATTAAGTTCTTGTTTCCCCAAGTTCTCACGGAAAATTTGGCGTCATGCTATTTCACTAATGTCGAGAGCATCTGATAGCATGCGGACTGTACTGGTGCTATCTTGCTGTAGGATTTCCCTGATCCGAGCCACGTTGTTTTCATTCCGTGTGGTTGAAGGGCGCCCCTGCCTTGTGTCGTCTTCCACCGACGTTCTCCCCGAAACTAACCTCTTGTGCCACTCCAAAACTCGCGCACGCGATAATATGTCGTTGTCGTCAGCATCACGAAGGAGCTCATACGTCTGCGTGGCTGTCTTGCCAAGCTTCACAGAGAATTTTATGTTCACACGCTGTTCGGGGTGGGCGTCCATCTCTTCACATTCACTCACAGTTGAATGCGCTAACTACTAGTGACAACGAATTTTTCTACATGTATTGCCATCTGGTGGCTGCCACAGCAATTAATATTATTAGCTCAAGTTAGCACGAAAAATGGCGCGACACATACGCACCAGCATTTGTTTTGGGGAAGAATTTCTAAAGAAGAAAATAAAGCAGTCTCGAAACTTAACGCACAAAGCTTGTACATAAAGCTAACCATTCTTTCCGCCCACTCGCGTCCGGCAATGGGGCAGTGAAGGAGAACTTATCTAGTATTATTCCTGTACTGTGGCATTAGGAGTAATAAATTATTATTAATA
Source organism: Amblyomma americanum (assembly GCF_052857255.1). Lineage (NCBI taxonomy): Eukaryota > Metazoa > Arthropoda > Arachnida > Ixodida > Ixodidae > Amblyomma > Amblyomma americanum. Next base: position 85,969,953 of record NC_135500.1, on the reverse strand, counting down.
TTATTATTATTATTATTATTATTATTATTATTATTATTATTATTATTATTATTATTATTATTATTATTAATATTATTATTTATTTTTCATCAAAGACAGATATTCGAATTTCGCTTATTAGGTCAAAGACAAGTTCACAAGATTTCCCACTTGACCTTCCGCTCAGGAGCGCTGCTGTCGGCCAAATTTATTTGATCCGTCTGCGCTAAAGTTTCACATGCAGACGGCCTAGTAGCAACAATGGCAGCCTTCGGAAATTCAAAATCTTTGACAGATATGGACAATAGAACTTTTTCCATCCTGCTTGAAGTTCTCCGAGCCTTCAAAAATTATTATTTCGAGAAGAGCACTATCTCCAGACAAGCGGTACCGCGATGGGAACAAAAATAGCACCTGTCTATGCAAATGACTTGATGACGTCGCTAGAGAGTCCCTTTCCTTGAAGAACAGAAAAACAGTATTTTGCTACTTGCTACAAGCGAACATGATAAAGCCTGGCTGTTGGATTTGATTGCATGCTTTAATATTCTGCATGCATAAATGACGCTTATGCACAGTGTCTCTAACTCTAGAATTCTCTTGATGTAGACATATTGTGAGACTATGGACCAAGCGAGCTCTTTATTCACTATTTCACATAACATGGGAATGTGAACGAAACAACGCATTCCGAGAACACAAACCCCCGAGTGCGGAGCACTGGGAGAGCCGGCTCGTCAGCTGCGAGCTCGCCGTCCAAAAGAGGATGGTAGAGCACGCAAGAGATGCAGCCAAACTCAGTGGAGCCCTGGACTGAGGGACCACCCTTTGCTGAAGAAGCCTTCCCTGCAGCGCAGCGTGAAGACAGCGACACGCGAAGCAAGCAAGAAGACTTCTGATCGCCTAAATACTTATGATTCAATAAAAGTTTTCCTATCCTATCCGCTGGCAAATATGGCGGCCACTCCTCAAAAGACGAAGATGCGAGATGATGATGAATATTCACAGAAGAAGACGAGGGTGACGCACTGTGCTCACACTTTCTCCCCCTATGGGCGAAAGCGACCGTCCAGGGCGCATGTTAGAAAGAAGTAGGGCGACGTGTGAAGGGATTTAAGCGCGACACATGAACTCTCTCTTCACCGCGACAACGCCGGTCATGGGCAGGATGGACAGGAGCAACGCGATAGTTCACGGGGGACGTTTGTTCGAGTACAGTGTACGGACCAATAAAGAGGCTGAGAAATGTTTCGCACAATCCGGGGATACGCACGGGAGTCCACAGCAACACTTCATCACCAGGGAAGAAACGCACTTCACGGTGTTTGAAGTCATATGTTGTTGTCCGGGAGGCTTGGCAGGCGTCAGTGTTCAGGCGGGCAATGGTGCAACACTAGGCAAGACGGAAAGTAAATTCGTCATAGGAAAGGCCGGAAGAGGTTGTGAGGGCAGAGAAGAAAGATGCTTCGAGAGTGAAGGTAGGGGGGCGACCGAACACAAGAAAAAACGGGGAGAAACTGGTTGTTCGTTGCACGGCAGTATTGTAGGCAAAGGTTACAAAGCGGAGCATGGCGTCCCAGTTGGTGTGGGCGGGGTGAATGTACATAGACAGCATATCTGACAGGGTGCGGTCAAACCGTTCCGTGAGCCCATTGGTCTGGGGGTGATAGGCTGAAGTCGTTTTATGTGCGGTCCGGGAAGCATGAAGAACTTCGGCAAGGATGCTGGAGAGGAATGACTTGCTGCGGTCACTGATAAGGACACGTGGGGCTCCATGGCGCAGAAGAATGGCGTTGAGGAAAAAATGGGCGATTTCGGAGGCAGAGCCACACGGAACTTGGGCTGTTTCAGCGTACAGTGTTAAGTGGTCGGCGGCTGTGACGATCCAGCGGTTGCCCGGTGAGGTTAGTGTCAAGGGACCGTAAAGGTCGATATTAACGACTTCGAAGGGTGAGAAAGGACAGGGAAGAGGTTGTAGAAGGCCAGCAGGAGGAGAAGTGGAGCGTTTGCGGCGTTGGCAAGCGTTGCAAGATGCAATATATTTGGCGACAGAGGTGGAGAGACCAGGCCAAAAGAAACGGCGCTTTATACGGTCATACGTTTTCTGGAATCCTAAGTGGCCGGCCACGGGGTCGTCATGAAGCGCCTGCAAAACCTCACGGCGAAGAGAATGGGGAATGACAAGCACCCAGGCGTGACCCAGGGGGCTATGATTGTGCCAAAGAAGGGTGCCGTCAGCCAGCTTGAAACAGTTGAGTTGGCGTCGGAGGCGGGCATTTGGAGGCCGCATAGCACCACTCAGGCGTTCAATGAGAGTCCGGCAGTAAGGGTAGGCCCGCTGTGCTGAAGCGAGATCGCCGAGAGCGGGAGCGGGCACAAGATCAATGGCTGCGGCCGTCGAGGCGTGGGTAGCGATGGAATTAGTAGTTAGGAGCTATAAAGCAACAGGAGGAGAGCACAGAGGTTCTGCGGAGGCGAGGGGACAACGAGGGAGCGCATCGGCGTCTTTGTGTTATTTTCCCGATTTGTAGGTGACTGTGAAATCATACTCCTAGAGGCGGAGAATCCAGCGGCCGAGGCGCCCAGACAAGTTCTTCTGTGACGACAACCAGCACAGCGCATGATGGTCAGTTACAATGGTGAACTGGCGACCGTATAAATAGGGGCGAAATTTCTGAACGGCCCAGACAACTGCAAGACACTCTTGTTCAGTGATCGTGTAGTTCTGCTCCGCTGCAGTCAGGGTACGACTTGCGTAAGCAATCACGCGCTCAGTCGAAGATTGCTGGCGCTGCAGAAGAACGGCACCAATGCTGTGTCCACTGGCGTCAGTGTGCAAAATCGTCGAAGCGCCGTCATCAAAATGAGCCAGTATCGGATCAGATGTGAGAGCCTGCTTTAGAGAAGTAAAGGCGGCCTCGCAGGCCTCAGACCAAACGAAGGGCGTGCTGACTCCAAGAAGCTGATGCAAAGGTGCGGCGATGGATGCGAAACCTCGGATGAAACGACGAAAGTATGAGGCGAGTCCTAGAAAACTGCGCAGGTATTTAATCCGTGTGGGGCGGGGAAAATGCAGTACTGCAGCACCTTTATCAGGATCTGGTTTTATGCCTCCGCGACTAACGAAGTGTCCGAGAACTTTGATAGAAGCGGAAGCAAAGCAACACTTCTTTGTGTTTAGCTGAAGTCCGGCCGCGGAAAGAGCACTTAGAACTTCATCGAGGCGGGCGACGTGCTCAGAAAAAGTCGAGGAGAAAATTACGATGTCGCCCAGGTAGCAGAGGCAAGTTTTTCATTTCAACCCGCGGAGTACGGTGTCAATCATGCGTTCGAACGTGGCCGGAGCATTGCACAAGCCGAAAGGCATAACGTTAAATTCATATAAGCCATCTGTCGTGGCGAAAGCTGTTTTCTCTTTGTCCTCTTCATGCATGGGCATTTACCAGTAGCCGGATCGGAGGTCAAGACTAGAGAAAAATTGAGCACCTTGTAGACAGTCGAGGGCGTCGTCAATCCGAGGAAGTGGATAAACATCCTTTCGAGTGATCTTATTGAGGGCGCGATAGTCGACACAAAAGCGTATGGAATTATCTTTCTTTTGTACCAGCACGACTGGTGAGGACCAAGGACTTGAAGAAGGTCGTATGATGCGGCGCTTGAGCATGTCGGTGACATTATCTTGAATAATTTTTCGTTCACTAGAAGACGCACGATACGGGCGGCGGCGAATGATGCGCGAACCGTCAGTGTGGATGCGATGCGTAGCCGCCGATGTTTGGCCCAAAATTTTCGACTGGGTATCGAAAGAAGCGGCATGTTTGTTCAAGAGGGCAAGCAATTATGCTTTTTGAGCAGGCGTGAGATCGTCGCTTATAGTAGCGGAAATAGCGGCCGGAGAAGAAAGATGGGACGAAATGGCGAAGCTGGATGGTGGCGAGGAAAGAACGGTGACAGGTTAAATGGTAGACACAGAAGCCACTTTAGTACCAGCGCGCAGAAGAATGGGCTCCGACGTAGTATTGAGCGCAGTCAGAAGGGCAGTCCCATTGACGAAGCGAAGAAGGGATGCGACGAGGAGAATGCCCCTGGAGAGAAGACGGGGCACGGCTGTGGCGAAAACGTCCCCAGCGTGTACGTAAGCAGAAGCGACTGAGATGACATCTTCGAAGCCGGGATAAAGCACATGGTCCGCGGTGTTGATCAAGTGATGAGATGGAATTGCAGGAGCGTCAGAAGGGTCGGAGTCAGCAAGTTCCAGAGTAGGAGGGTAACATGTAATGACAGCTTGCGCGGAGTGGAGGAAATCCCAGCCGAGGATGAGAGGGTGAGCACAGGATGCAAGTACAGCGAACTCGATGTGGTGCATGTGGTGCAGGATGCCGTTGATAAGGACGCGTGCTGCACACAGACCGGAAGGATGCATGGATTCTTCATTAGCAGCACGGAGAGAAGGACCGCAGTAAGGAGTGCGCACTTTACGAAGATGGGAACACAAAGCAGAACTGATGACGGAAACAGCGGCGCCGGTGTCAATCAATGCGTCTTCAATACTGCCTTCAACATTAACAGCTAACAAGTTCGACGGCAGCGTAGGAGGAATTGAAAGGTGGGCGAGTGGTGCAGCTTTACCTCCGGAAACTGCACTATTTAGTTTTCCGTATTGCGACCAGGTGCCTGAGAGGCTGGACGTAGAGGCGATGAAGAGCGCCGGAACGGTGACGGGGAGCGGCGGCGCGACGAGCGGACAATCGGCGAGCGGTCGGGTGAGGTCGATGGAGAGAAGAAGCGGGGAGGACCGTTGGGGTGAAACGTTGGCCCATAAGGGAACGATGAGTATGTGTATTCGTGATGAGGAGTATTGGAGGCAAAAGTAGGGCGGTAACCACACGATGAGTAGGTTTCGTCGTTGCGAACGGGACCAAACTGGTTACGCTCGTCGCGCTGACGCCGACGACAAACGCAAGCAACATGTCCACGAATTCCGCAGTAGTAGCAGATAGGGCGAGGCGAAGGCGTCCGCCAAACCGCTGGGTACATTGCGGGCCGCTATGATAAGGAGGCGACAGTCGGCTGTACGGGCGGCGATTGTGAGGCATATACGGGAGGAGCAGGAGACGCAGCGACCTGGGCATACGTGGGCGCACAAAGAGGCACAGATGGTTCGGACGTCGCGGGACGAGTGTTGGAAGCGACCTCGTCCTTGATTAGATTACGCAATGGCGAGGTCGGAGGCTGGTGCTGATGGGAATCCAGTGGCGGTAAGGTGGAGCCGTGCAGCTCCTCGCGGATGATGGAGCGGATGAGAGAGCGCAAGTTCACATCAGTTGAAAGGAGGGGGTTCCAGGCGTCTTGCAAGCCGTGGAATTGTAGGTCGTCAAGACGGTGACATGTAGTGCGGATATCGTTGACTGAGATAGGGTTTTGGCCAGCCAGCGTGGTAAAAGCAAAGGAGCCGATGCCTTTAAGAATGTGACGGACCCGATCGTACTCGGACATGGCACTGAGCCTCTTCGATTTTCTACGCTCGGGCAGCCCGCTGGCTGCCAGCAAGTTAGCCCCTGACAGGAAAACGCGTCATGGTCACGTGAGCTGGCAGCCACCGGAAACCGTAAGAAAAGTTTCGAGCAGCCGGATCGCGCGTCGGCGTCGTCTGCTGCGTCGTCTGCTGATCACTTTCATCATGTCGAGCGAAGAGGTAGCTGCACTTGCTGCGCTCACCGATTCTGGTGACCGGAGTGAGACCGTTGACTGCAGCGAAGATGACGACGGTGACGAGTGCGTCGTGCTTGTCTTGGCGGCTCATGTAGAGAGGCAGGACCGCCACAAGGTCTCACTCTATGTGGAGCGAGTCGTTCCCACATATTTAGAATTTGAATTCCGGAAGCTCTTTCGTATTTCGCGAAGCTTGTGCGCAGATATCACTGGCGAATTTGAGGCATCGGCCTTCTACCCGGAAGGATGTCGAGGACGGCGCCAGGTGTCTGCTCACAAGACAATGCTAATCGCCCTGACCTACATCGGAACTCAAACAACGATGTACCAGATCGCCGACAAATTTGATGTCAGTGAGTCGACGGTACACGCGGCAATAAGCCGCATCTTGGATTTCTTGTTTTCGATAAGCAAGAGGGATATATGCTGGCCGGACCCCGACGAGCGACAGCGCAGCAAGGCAGCTTTCTGCCAGATCGGCCGTCGCGGACGAGTGCTGTCGGATGTCATCGGGGCCATCGACGGATGCCATGTCCGCATTGCTCGACCCTTGGAGTCGGAGGAAAGCTATTATAATAGAAAAAAGTTTCATTCGATCATACTCCAGGGGGTCTGCAATGCTGACATGGTCTTCATTGACGTCTTCGTCGGCTTCCCCGGCAGCGCGCACGACTCCAGGGTTCTCCGCGAGAGCTTCCTTTTCAAAGACGGAGAGTCTAAATGCGAAGGTGAGTTAAAGAACTTCTTATTGTTACATCACTAATGCGTGTTTAATACATGCATTATGCGCGGAAGAGAGTTCAGAAAACTGAAAGCGGCGCGCGCATATATGCAAGAGATCGATCAATCGTCTCGATCGTTCCCGCTTGCTTAATTAATTTAACCAAGCTGAACTGTGAGCAACAGCTATAGATATTGATGCTCGGAATTACGAGTTTGCAGATATCTACATATGCTACGGTCGGTCATATACGCCGGAGGTTCTCGTTAATTTTTATTTCTTACGTACATATAATATATGTGAATTAATTCGCGCAGGAGGATACCTTTTGGGCGACGCTGCTTATCCGTTGCTGCCGCCGTACCGCCAGTCCACGACCAACTGGCAGCCTTGGATGACGGCATTTAACAATGCGCACAGTCGGCAGCGCGTTGTTGTGGAGGGCAGCTTCGGCCTGCTGAAGGCGCGGTTTCAGCGGCTCCTTTACATCGACGTCGCAAGGATAAGCCAGGCGGTGCACATTGTGATGGCAGCTTGCGTGCTGCACAACAAGGCAAGAAGGCGCGGCGACGCGATGGAAATGCTGGAAGAGGTGGACAGCGGAACCAACGTGTCGCCAACCGAGCCTGCCGACGACGACGAAGAGTGTGCTGTCTCGGCAGGAACTTTGCGTGACAGCGTGGCTCAGAGACTGTAATAGTGAAGTATATATGCCTCCTGTGTATGCCTTCCTTCATTTCTTTTTTCATTGCTTGAGTTTATATTATAATGCATGCATTGTGAGCTTCCATCACTCTTTTACATTTAAAGATAAAATTAAGGCTGAAAGCATAGAAATTGAATTATTTGCTTTCAGCAAAAATATATGTTAGCGTTATGTATATATATGTTGCCTGTTGGGACTATAAATGAAGCAACGCAATTGGCACTGTGATGATTGACTTGCAGCCTTTCAATCTTTTCTTTAAATGTAATGGAGTGGTCTTCCTAGATTTTTTTGCCAAGAGTATTAAATTTTTGTCCTTTTCATTTCTGTACTTTTGTATTTGCATGCCATTTCTGTTTTTTTTTTACATTGAAATATTTTTAATATACACTGCAGATAGATGATGTGGTGAAGAATGGCGTATTGTTAATTGCAACTGCGCTTTAATTAAATGGCTGTGACCGTTCTTTCTTACTTTATATCAAAAGATATGGTTTTACCTCATCACAGTAATATCCCAGGTGTTGATTTGCTAATGGGAATTGCTTTTTCTGTGGTTTTATTTGTCCCAGAAGGAACAGTTTTTTTTTTTAGTGTATATATGGTCCTAATAGGGCATCAGCTGATTTTGTGCTGGGCTCATCTTCTGGTCCGTACTGCGAACTTCTGGCTGAAGTGGGATTTGCTAGCTCCTGCTCAGAACTTTTTGTTGTTGAATTGGCCGCCTTTTCTGTCGTTGATGTTCCTGAACTGTGCACTAACAAATTTTTTTAGCTGAATCTCATGATTTTTCATGCAATAAATTGCATAAATAGTACTTAATTTGAAAAAAAAACTTTGCTTATTTATTAACCATACTCCACTAACACCTGTGGCCTGCCCTTAATGAGGGAGTATATCATGAGCCCATGGTAAATGAATGTGAGCTGTATAAGTTTCTGATATATGTCGTGTGTATTGCAACGCTTTGTTGTTGGTGGACCTATGTTTGAAGCTCTGTGTTCTCACTATAGGCAAATCTAGCTGTGTGGTCCTGCAGGATGACACATTTTAGTGTAGGTTAATTTCTTCTGTTCTCTTCAGTTCTTGGAGTATGCTACTGCCTGCCACCTGCTTAATGTAGCAAGAGATATTGGTACACAAAATGATGTTCATGTGTGATGCTTGTGAAATAAATTTTTGTGCGTAAATCATGCAGAGTAGCCTTTCAGTTTTGTCTTCATATATGCTTGCATTCTTCCCCCTGGACAGTAAATGACAAGAGGCAGTGTGTAAGCTAAACTGCTGGAATATGAGACCGGTGTGCGACAGAAATTTTAGACAGTTATGCTCTACAAGTGATCAGAATGTATATTCAACTAAACACCGAGATCTTATTACATATGGTTGCAGAAGATGAAGCATTAGGATTATTTAAAGTACACACATATTGAAATTCAATATAATTGAGGATAAAAGACTAATTTACAAGTGTGCGTATACACGTGCACTTGCAGCCAATTAGTGGAAATATATGGAACCATACAGATAACGGGTGCATATCGTATATGAGACGCCCGTGTCTCATATGTACGATGCATCCGTTAATTATCTCGTGAACCGCGTCTCACGCGTGTGTACGGGACGCTCGGAGCGCACATGCCGATAGGATCGAGCCGAAACCCAGAGGTGCGAACGAAACAGGCGTCGTTAGCGGTCGCTGAGCCTGCAAGAGAAAAAAAAGCAAATATATACAATACAGCTGTACCCGCCGCGCGAACGAAAAGATATAAGCGCGCTAACGAGTTTGAGAGAGATAACGGCGCGCCCGTTTGAGACGCCACGCAGAACTGCCGAAATTTGCGATATGATATCCGAAGCGCGGCCATCGTCGTTCGAAAAACAAATCGGGAGCGTCCGCTGAACCTGCAAGACACGCAACAAAGATAAATACGGCTGATTCAAGAATAGATATATCGTAGACGCCGCAAGAAGAGAAGGTTACCAGCTGCAAGCCAGCGTACAAGAGCACTCATGCATGCATGCATGCAGTTTAGAGAGATGCCGACGTGAACATAGTAAAATAAAATACGACCGGAAACCAACCTATCTTCTCAAGTAATCAAGAGAGGAAACAACGGTTCGCGCGAGACGCCGCGCGGAGATGCCGAAATAGGAAGCGTCAGTTGAAACGAGTAAACAGGATACGGCTCGGAGATTCCACTCGAAATAAGATACGGTTAGGAAAACAGCACAGATACGAACGCGAACGCCGTTTCTGCGCCCTAGCTATTAACCACCCAAGCTGTCGCGAATGCGCCTCCCTCCATTTTGTCGTCTGCTAGCCGCCAGAGCGGAGAGCTGTGGAACTAGCAGACGACGCTGCCAGCACAAAATCGTCCTGGCGAGTCTGGCTGCCAGCTGGCAGCCCGAAACCGCCCAGCCAGAGAAAATCGAACGCGTTCTGGGTAGCCACCGGAAGTGGGCGGAGCAGCCCGAGAAAATCGAGCGCCTGGCGGCGCGCTCTGGTAGCCCGCGGGCTGCCTGCGGGCTGCCAGAGGTGGATAATCGAAGAGGCCCACTGTCGACACGTCGACACAGGCTCAAGACATCTTCAATGTAAGACGTGTAAGATTCGCTGGGCAGCTGGGCACGCGCATCTAACTTTTGTTTGTAGATGGCCGGGCTGGCACCAACAGTGCCAAAAATTTGCCGAAGCTGCGATGTGAAGTGGGCCTAGTCCGGGATGGTATCTTTATGGTTGACGAACCAAGTCTTAGCCACGGCGGTTAAATAGAATGGCACGTGGAGAAGCTTCATGGCAGAGTCCCAGTGATTGTAGGCACTGACCTGATTGTACTGATCGAGCCGGTCCTCGACGTGATCACCACGGAGACCCGCAAATGTAGGAGGCTCGCGCTGAAGGGTCGTGACGGTCCATGTCAGGTGTCCAGGTGACATAGGAGCAGCGGGGGCGTTGGAGTCAGAGTGGCGGGCGGAGGGATCAGCAGGTAGGAGTAGCACACCTGCTGAGGCACCGGCAAGGCCTGCGGAATCGTCACGGTGTGGTTGGTCGACGGTTTCCATCATCGGAGATGGTCCGACCAGGTGACGACCGGAACGGAGCTGCAGTGTGGTGACGGAGAGGACGCGGGATCTAGAGCAGCCTCCACCACTTGTGAGACTGTGGACCAAGCGAGCTCTTTATTCCCGCTGGCAAATATGGCGGCCACTCCTCAAAAGACGAAGATGCGAGATGATGATGAATATTCACAGATGAAGACGAGGCTCACGCACTGCGCTCACAATATCAGTAGATGGTAAACGCCTGTCGACTAGCCTTTAGAAGAAGCCTAACGATAGACAGCAATATCTTAATTTCCAGAGTAGCCACACGAAACAGTGTAAAACAAGTTCGCATAATTTAAGGCACACAGATACCGAAGAATATATTCTAAAACAAAAGATTTTCACCAATATACATGGACTCCGAAGGCCGCCTTGTCACGACAAAAATGCCGCCAGGAAATAACAGATGACCCGATTGAACGCGCCCTGAAACCGACACCGCACGTGCATCCTGGAAGAGCGAACAATGATAGACAGCCGCACCACAAAACAAGTGTGATCCTTGCCTACTTTTTAACGGCTCTCAGAGTAAACATACTAAGCGGTCATTTAAGTATGATCAGACAGGGTCATCGGCTGTCAGGAATGTTCAAGGAGCTGCCCGAGTGGTCTACCGCAGGGATGAGAACTTCAGAGGCTTGCCTGCGGATGCCAAAACAAAGAAAACCACCAGCTAGGCGGGATGTCACCCATGAGGAAAGCCCCATTTTAATGTCTGTCCGCTCATTTCAGCAAACAAGATGTATAAATATAAGTTCGATAGTTTTGTTTCTTGTAAATGCAGACCTCGACTGTGACTGAAGTAGTGTTATCTATAAAGTATATTGCGAGGTACAACTGTTCGTAAGAGTACACTGGTCAGACCAAAGCATCATTTCACTCTCGATCTTACAACCACGAACCGCATGTGTCATCGTAACCCCACTTGACCCTTTCCAAACACCTGCGTTTACCACTCCACGGTTCAGAAAACATCCGTGTCACACTTTTTCGGTTGTTCAGATGTTCAGTTTTTTATATTCTAAGTTGAAGCCGAGGGCCCCATTCTTTTTTTTTCACCCGCACAATAGGTGTCAACCATGGGCTCTTGGAAGTTTGAACGATTCTAACGGAAAGTGTCTGCTTCACCTGCGTTTAGTTGGTGAGATGCAGTAACCTATGCATCCGTCCGTCCGTCCGTCCGTCCGTCCGTCCGTCCGTTCATCCATCCATCCATCCATCCATCCATCCATCCATCCATCCATCCATCCATCCATCCGTCCGTCCGTCCGTCCGTCCGTCCGTCCGTCCGTCCGTCCGTCCGTCCGTCCGTCCGTCCGTCCGTCCGTCCGTCCATCCATCCATCCATCCATCCATCCATCCATCCATCCATCCAGGGCGCCTTCTCACCTTCTGACGTGAAGAAAAAAGCCAATGTTGCCGAAAATCACTAGCATTTCTTGCAGAATTTATGGGACACCTTTGCATGGCCACGAGAAGAACACTACTTGCAACAAAAATCTAAAACCGCAGTAGTTATTGATCAAAGAGGAAAAGGAAAGCTTGAGTACGAACCTCAAACGTCTGTAGCGATGACCGATTGTTTAAGGCAGGAGTAATCGAAGCGCAGGCTTCCCTTCGTATCTTGCACGAGGCAATGTTGTGTGGATGTTTCTCTTTCTCGTGCATACCATGAGGAAAGAAATTTTTATAGTTTTTTTAATAAAGTTATTACTATCGTTCAACCTGTTGTCTACAGCTGTTTCTGCAAGAGGCTGATCTGATTTTTTAGGGGAGAGAGCTATAAATATTCATGCTCAACATTGAGCATATATTTACTAATTGCTAAAAATGTGCATGTATATCTACGGTAGTACGTGTAATTGAGGGAGAGGAAAATAAGCCCATAATAATATCAAAATTCTAGGGATAGAGAGCCAGTTGCTCTGCTTGGTCGTGGTGATGCAATTAACGGTGGATCGCCTAGCTTGTTATATTAAGCTGACCATGCATACTTGCTTGTTGTTAGTCGATATGATGACCTCGTAAAATAAATACAATCGGAGCAAAGTTTTCAAATACTTCTGCTCTCTGGTCTGGAGGTTCGAAAGAGAAATAATATTGGGTTGATGATGCACCAGCAACAGAAATTATTTCACAAACCATCTACTATTCGTAAGCTCTAACATGCATTCCATATTCGTCTATTGAATCCAAAATGATGTTGCCAGGCCATGAACCGCTGAGACGCACTTCACGCAAAAAAGAAAATAAGCTGTTTCTGGTCTGTTGTACTCCTAAATTTTTATCCTTGTGTTGTTGAATCAGTGCAGTTTCTCTCACAATGGACATTGCGATGATTCTTGTGACTACTACAGATGGATTGGTTTGCCGCTTGCTTTAGCATTTCTCCTCCGGAGAATCCCGCCGCCTCCTGGTGCCCTTGCTCCACCCGCCTCTTCCACCAATATTAAAAGACGAACCGGAGGGCGTTGATAAACTTTTGTGCCGAATATAGCCGTCAAATTAAAGCCGTGTCAGCTTCGCTTCAGCAATTTTCACTGCATAATTTCCTATCTTTTAAATACCTCGTAGAATACACACTTTTGCCCACTGAAACACGAAGAAAAGCACTTTATGCATAAGCGGTATTCCAATGACGATATGCATTAGCAGCTACATAGAGGGGGATAATATAAAATGGTATGATAATCAGCAATTCTTTAAGAGGCTAGTGGGTTGTTCACCTTACCGTGTAAGGCGCTAATTTAGGGAAAGTACTGCAACAAAAAACCTAGAAGAAACCTGAAAAAGAGCCGACTAAGTAGAAACCAGAGATATCCCACTCAGTTCATTACGCACAAGTTATTTTTTTTATCTCTGGGCAGCTGACAAGCAATTTCTTTTGCACTCAAATGATCAATAGGCGACGCTACACAGACAGAGTAACCTTCGGGAAGTCTACGCCGGTTTTTCGTAGCGTAAGCTACACAGGCCGAGGTTGAGCAGTTTTGCGTGCTCCTGGAGAGCCGTGCTGCGCATGCGCGAGGAGCTCCGACGTCACACGGCGCATAGCAGGCGCGCCGGAGCCGCCGCGCACGCCTCGCCTGTCTGCGCATCCTCTGGAAACCGCACCTGACTAGTCACGTGACCAACCGCGTGCTGAACCACGTGACCAGCCATAGCGCCGCGCACGGCAGCTGCTACGAAACACGTGACCAACCGCGTGGTCAACCACGCGTTCAATAAAAAAAGCCCTGTGTCGAGGCTGGGAGTCGAATCAGGAACTTTGGCGTTTGATGCGGAGACTACCACTCTGCCATGACGGCTAAGGGTTTAAAACTGAATAAAGGAGCATGTAGTGAATGCGCACCTTTAATATGTTAACTCTTCCGAACAAGATGTCGCCGAGCTTAAGCTAAGTATATCCTGGCCTAACAGAGCTATGCCATCATCAATTTTTTAAAGAACAGCTGGCTGCGCTTCTTAGAAGACTTTAAATAGATATCCCGATATGCTCCCAAATTGACGAGCCCGCGAACCCCGGAAATAGCATATGTTTGCTGCAGCTTACTAGCAAATTGGAGGCGCCATTCCATTCCAAACATGAGAACTGTTGAGTGCGTTCGGTTTTGAACATACTGCGTATAACGATTTCACGAAGGATGACTGCACAGAATGCCAGGAAAATTCCCGTACGCTCGTGACTGTCTATCTCGGCGTTAGGTCTAACGTCTTGATTTCGTCGTTTTAATTATGTCGCTTTTCACAATCTTGGCTATCCTCGCCGAGCTGTTTTAGACATATTTCCACGGTACACACCCGTTAGCAATAAAACAGTGATCCGCGAAATTACGATGAGCAAATCACAGCCAGAGGGAAGTCTACGTCTCCAGGAGCAGTTGCTGGAATTCTAAACGGGTACGGCGATATGTATTTAGCTCTTAGGTAAATTTCTAGCTGATCAATATTATCTTTGAGCATTAATGACGCAGTTGCTCTTGCAGCACCCGCTCTCTCCAGACCCATCTGCGGGGAGTACTTGTCTCGGTAGAGTCGATGAATGTATTTTCGTCCCCGGTTAATGGTAAGACGTGTTGCTTTGTTGCTTGGTAGTAGCTGGTAACCGACGTAGAACTGTAGGCTGCTGTCTAGTTTTTCGCGAGGAGAACACGCGATCGCCACAGGCTCTACGAATAGTAGTTGAAGTCGGGGACACGAAAGAAGGGCACGCGTTAAAACAGCATGCGTCAAACCAGCGCGCAAAAAACAGCACAGCGACGAAACCGCACACGGAAAAAACAGCCTAGTGACAAAACAGCACAGGTAAAAACAGCATGGCGACAAAACAGCGCAGGGAAAAACGACACGCATCAAAACAGCATCCCGGCAAAACGGCACAGTGAAAAAATAGCACAGCAAGAAAACAGCACGACGACGGAAGAGCACAGGAAAAACAGCACAACGACAAAACAGCACAGCGGAGTACGGTGCAGCGCTTCTGGAGAGGTGAACCATCACAGCCATAACCGCAAACGGTAAATCACACCACGTGCGGCAGTGACAATTTCAGTTCAGGAGTGCTCATTTCGCTGATTCAATAAGAAACAGGGCCGGCTCATTCCCTGAGGGACAGCGTTGCTTGAACGGTGCATATACTGGAACTCGTGGTTATGTATAGACCTTTGCAATGAGGTGTCTATGGGCACAGCCATATTTGCGCTACTGGCAACGCCGAGCGTCTGCTGGGAAGCGACGCTATTTTCGACAGTCCCTGGCTTCTGTAGAGTTGCGTTTTGTCGTTGTGTTTCTTCGCGTCTCTATCTTCTGAATGGTCTCGTCTCATCAGCGTCGTTTTGAAGTTTTTGTTCTAAGTTCAGCCACTGTCGAGAAACGTCGCTTTACGCATAGGAGACGAATTCGGTCCTGCGTGTAATGTCAGAGGCTGCGATTCGGACCGTGCGACGGCCGGATGGCGTCGGCTCCGGCACGAGTCGGTGTGCCGCCGTACTCTGCGGATTAGGCACCCGTCGATATCGGATGTCAATTAGGCCGCCTGATCAGTGCCTTCTGAATTTATAACGTTGAATGTATTGAACACTTTTCTGTAGAATAGTAGCGTTTCTGGACAAAATGCATCAGCCCACGCCGTCTATTGCTGGGAATAGAAAGGATCGCGCGGCAGTGCGACTGTGAGGCATTCAGGACCGGCTTTCGAAGCTTTGTGCCAGTTCTCAATAAGCACTGCGGTGAGCTACTGGAGTCCATGAGTGACTCATGTGGAAACTGCCTGAATTTAGTTTAGTTTATAGGGGCTTAACGTCCCTAAGCGACTCGGGCAATGAGGGATGACGTAGCGGAGGACTTCGGATAATTTTGACGACTAGGGGACCTTCAACGTGCACTGACAGCGCACAGTACACGGGCCGCTTTGCGTTTCGCCTCCATCAAAACGCGGCAGCCGGGGCCGGGCTCGAACCCGGGTACTCCGGATCAGTAGGCGGGTGCCTTAACCACTGACCCACTGCGGCGGGTCATTATTTTGGCTTCGGTTCTGAATCCAAGCAGTACAAAGAAAACTGTAACGGCGTTTTCGCTAACCACAACTCTAGCTTCTGCTTATGCGGTTTGCCTTCATTGTATAAATAAATCTCCTCTGCTTGCGCGAGAGCACTCTTCACGTAGGTTAGAAACAAGCACTTGTGCTTGAAGTTGTCAGCCGTCCCTTCCTGACTTCCATCGAAAGAGCGCACGGATCGAAATGCATTGAGTGCCGTTCTGGTTTAGGCATTCCCCGTGGCTGCCAATTCCCAAAGCTTTTGTCCTTTTATCTATGCAGGGTAGCATGTTTTCATTCAGGCCGAACTGCATTAGAAGGAAAGCGTCAGTAAAGTAATCTGGCGTACTCCTTTCATTACATCGTACGAAGTAGTGTACTTGTGACGGCAGACAGATGAAGGGATGAACAAATATAAAGACTATCTCGCCGCGGTGGCTCAGTGGCTTAGGCCTTCGGCTGCTGATCCTAAGATCGCGGCCTCAATCGCTTTCACGGCGACCAAATTTCGGCCCAGGCGAAAAACAAAAATGTTCGTGTGTTATGCGATGTTAGCACACAGAACACATTAAAGAACCCGAAATTGTCTCATTTAGTCTGGATCCCTCCACTGACGTCGATCTGGGACGATAATTAAACCCTACAAGTTAATTTAGAAAACATCATTACAGCATCATCAGACATGCAAACAGCTCGTGGAGCACTCCTTTCACGCTTTTTTTTCCTTCGTGGCTCATTAAATTTAAGATTTCTTCCTTGTTTGTGCATCTGTAATGATGATAGCAGTTGGTCAAAATTGCAGACAAAAACTTTTCTATTGTTATTTCAGATAGCTGCACATGCAGTCACGGCATAGTCCGAAGACATCCGTGAATGGCCTCATGTAAGTACTACGGATATTGTCTACTACCTGGTCAACTCTAAGCCCTGTGACTTTCAAGAGATGGAGAACTTCATGTCCCTTGAATCGTACAACTACCTGCAAAGTGGATGGTAGGGGAAAGTTCTTGTGCACACAATATCCAGTGACCTGTGCTATGTGAAGGGCACAGTAAGCACGACACAATCTGTGAAAGTAACACCGAGAGCTGCTTGGGCATGGGTAAAGCAACAAGGAGAAGTTGTGACAGCCGGATGCACATGCATGACAGGCAAAGGAAGGGCATACAGCCATGTTGGTGCAGTGTTATGGAAGGTGGAGATGGCTGCATCGAAGGGCCTAACGACTACATCTTGCACTGACAAGGATGCACTGTGGAATGCTGGAGCCAAACGCAATGTTGAACCGGTCATGCTTGAAGACATATCCTTCAAGAAGCAAAAGCAGGATGACGACAATCTCTCTACAAAGCGGCAGGAACCTTCATTTGTGCCAATGACTTGGGCAGAGAATCGCAAGTTTCATGAAGATTCACCATTTCCGTACCTATTTAATACCCCAGGCAATTAAAATTGAAATGACGTTTCTGGATGAATACTTTCTCACAATACTGTCAGTATCTAGCATGTCTACAGGAAAAAAATTCAGCTTCTTTAATTTTTTTTTGTGCATTTAAAAGTAAAACATAGGTTTGCCACTACAAGGCTAACGGACTTGGACAACCGAGGAATGGCCGCAGCACATTGAAGGACACAAGTGAAAGCATTCCCACATCTGTCGCGTGGACTTCTTTTTGATATTTCTGACCATCATGGAAGCTGAAGAATAACTGCACGATAAGTTTTGGTAGACTGCTGCTTGTTCGGGTCTGAAGAGCCTTTTGTGTGTGGTATTTTCATGTTGGCATAATATGGCAAGGCACAAATTCATTTTTTAGTTAAAACACTTAGAACGGTTTCCTAAGATATGAAGTAGGCCATGAGCTGGTGCTTTGAAAGGTATGTTTTAAGCAAAGGGTGTACCATGCCACAAGGGAAGGGATGAAGGAGGGAGTGAAGGAAGGAAAAAATGACTTAGTCGATGGCTCTTAAATAACTTCAACGACATAGGGATCTTCATGAGCACTGACAGCAGACAGCATATGGGCACCTCCCTGCAATCTTGGCTAAATGTCAAATTGTTTTTAGAGAATACTGTAAGGCCGCACTTGCAAGGAGATGAAACATTTACATAATTGATTTTCGCCTTATTTTTTATGCAGGTACTCTTTATGACACATGTCCCCGCCAGTATAACGAGAAGAGCCTCCACCACCAGCCAATGACAAGAATAAGCACGGTGACCACAGCGGTGAAAACTGCACGGTGTGCAAAAGCTTTTATGATGAATATGTGGTGTGGTCGCCCCAAGGTGCAAAGGCTCTTCAAATAGAGACTGCCAGCCAAGCCACTGCACTGTGGTTTTTTCTCGCAAGCTGCGTTTGACCGCATCAAATGTTAGAAGAGTGCCGAAAAGGCAAACGACCAGATGCAAGAAGGCAGCAGTGAGAATCCTGTCACCAAAATTTTGTGGAAACGCTGCCACTAAGTATGGCAAACAAATGGAGCCTGTGGCTAGCACTCAGGTTGCAAACAAGACAGGGCTGACTGTCAGGCAAACAGGAACAGTGGCGCACACAGAGTTGCCATGGCTTTCTGCAACTCCTGATGGCATCATTGACGGAATGGATGCTATATCCTCTTAATTAAGTATCCTCACATGACCAATTGTTTACATTTGCTCAGTAGTGGCAAGTTTGGTGTGCGGCTGAACAGAGATGGTGACGTTGTGCTAGCAGAGAGTGGGCCAATCGGCTATTACAGAAAGTTCCACTTCCGGATGATCTGTACCAAGGCCCGTGCATGATTTTATGTGTGGAGTGCAGAGTATGAGGTGCTTATCAAGGTTCCATTTGATATTGACTATGTGTCCAAGGCAGTACCACCGCTGAAAACTTTAACGTGCTCCTTCCGCGATTAACGGATCTTCACTTCAGCGGTAAAATGGAAGTGCTTTATTGCTACAAGAAAATTTAATAATAATAATAATTGGTTTTTTGGGAAAAGGAAATGACGCAGTATCTGTCTCATATATCGGCGGACACCTGAACCGCGCCGTAAGAGAAGAGATAAAGGAGGGAGTGAAAGAAGAAAGGAAGAAAGAGATGCCGTAGTGGAGGGCTCCGGAATAATTTCGACCACCTGGGGATCTTTAACGTGCACTGACATCACACAGCACAGGGGCGCCTTAGCGGTTTGCCTCCATAAAAACACAGCCGCCGCGGTCGGGTTCGAACCCGCGAACTCCGGACTTTTGCTGATTGTAGTGCTGTGTATGTAGCTTCAACATGAATAGATAATTCGTTTTTCAGGAAAGGAAATGGCGCAGTAATTGTCTCAAGTCTACGCGGACACCCAGACTGCACTGCAAGGGAAGAGAGGAAGGTTGGAGTGAAATAAGAAAGAAAGAGGTGCCACATTGAAAGGCTCTGGAATAATTTCCACTACTTTAACGTGCACTGATGTCAACATGTGCAAAACCAGAAAACACATCAGCGGACATACTCTGGAAGCACAAGGTACTCATTTAACCTCTCTCTCTCCCTTTACAAGTTCAAATTCATGTACCTTTGCAGGCTGGGCTGAGATTATAATGGGTTCTGTGAGGTATTTTTGTATACAGGGGAATGCTGTTTCCTTTCTTAGCACAATTTCAACATTATGTGAATTTCAATCCTTGTGCATACAACTATTTTAGTATACATTTGAAGCAGAATGTTTGGGAGGAAGTGCGCTGTGGCACCTATATTTTTAATTCAGCATCCGGACATTGACATGAGCTCGCTCATAAATGTGGCAAAGAAGTGTTTATGGGTCAGCCTGCCAATACATATGCCGATGTAAAGTATTCGCTTTAGTTTGCAGAAAGAATTGATGTGGGCTTCAAAGCATTTACAGTATTAAAGTATATTGAGCTATGTATATTGCTACGAAGCGGCAGAACGGTGGCGCATAGGAAGTGTGTCTAGGTCTGCTGCATGCCCGCTGACAGAGTCCAGCTTGGCAGCGTCTTGACGTCCTGTGGGCCTTGTGGTTGTCTCGTGTGGCTTGTGCTTCATTGTTTTACATGCCTTCTGCCCCGTAACAATATATCCATTAAAGAAAATGATTCTTGCACTTGTGCTTTGTAATAACCTAGTGCATGTGAGTTCCATTAAATCACGCTTAAGGTTCCCCTCGTACTATATAGAAAATGCATAATAACTCCTTTTACTTGGCAACAAATTTATGAATTCCTTGTGAGGCACTGAAGACCGGCTTTTTTGCCTTACCAATGCAGTCATGTCTTAGAATTATGCAGGTCATTCAACATGATTTATCGGGTGACCATTTTAGTTGAGCCCCGTTGTTTTATTTTCGTGGCTCTCTGTGGATACCAAATACTTTGTCACGTTTGTGATTTGAATGCTTGTGATTGCTCGCTCCGACACTGTCGCTCGTATTCCTGTGCTGCTTAATCATGTCTTCAACTGCATGCTCAAGTGCAGTTTGCTGATGTGTGAATGCATTCCTGGCACGCTGTAGTATGCGACTCCTGCTGTTTGCTGCGAGCTCTCGAATCTCAGCTTGGAAACTTAGAGTGCTGAAAATAAAATAATAGCCAGGTGTGCTTTAGGTTTAAGAAATAAATGCAGAAGAACTAAAAAACATTTTATTGCAATGTCCCACAACTGCACTATTTTGGCAGCAAAATGCAACCACTGCTCTTTCAACCGTTTTTTTCATTTAACAGGGTGTCTTACAAGCTACCCTCTTCATGCTCCCCAACTATGTCGATTGCAATTTTCTGACCGCTGAGGAGAAAAAAAATATTATGGCCAATGATATTGGATAGTATATATGGATTGCTCACAGAAAGAAACTATTTGCTGCCGCTGCAAATGCCACATAGAAAACAGATTTGCTCTTCCTTTTTAAGAGAGCTCATTGCTTCTATTCTGATCCTCTAATTAAAGTAGCTGTTGTTTTCTTGCTCCTCCATGCAGCTGTTTCCGGAAAGGATGCGCAAGAATCAAATTGTTAGTTGTGTATTACGTAAGATAAAATTTCATAAATTCCAGAAGAAACCCAAATATTTATAGAATGTAATATGATAGCATGACCTAATGTGTATATCACAATGGAGGTAAGAAAATTAAGGAGGGCACTTAAGATTGCTTACATGCTTTGAATGCAAAAGCACTGTCCCATTGTGAGTTTTGTTGCAAGGTTCTTTAAAAGATTCCTTCCGTTTTAGTGACCCACATACTCATTACCACACAGTCGTAAGGAAACGCTTAGACTAGGTTCACTTCTATTGGCCAAGATGTAACATTGTTTTGGGGCGTATGGATTGCGTACTGGCCGCGCAATCTGAAGGCCATTGGTGCAATTCCCCACACCTTCGATTAAATTTTATTTTTCTTTCCTGCAGATATCACTATCTTATGGTCTGCTACTGACGTCTAGTGAGAAAATGGAAACGTCAGTGAGGAATTTCATTCTGTGGGCCCCCACAGATGGAAGCGTTTGTGCTAAGGGGGCATATAACGATTTCGCCTTAATAAACGCTAAGCTGTACTACATGTTCTGGCAGTATGCTCTTCCCATCATATATCAGCAACAAAAAAGGTAGTACCATTTCCTGCCAGTTTCTGATATGGCTAGCTTCACCCTCAATAACGATATGATGCCAAATTTGCTGTAGGAGAGGCATGGCATTGCACACTGCTGCGAAACAATATGGCTAAACAGGCGGGCACCTTGGCCTACTAAGCGAGAGAAACAAGCCGGTTCTTTTCACCTCCTTGCGATGCCTGAAGGCAAAACTCTGACCGTGGATAACGAGACATGGCTCTCTAAGCCCTTGCATATCAGTTTCGCTGCACTGCAAGCCCCAGCCCTGATGGACCATTAAATGATGTTGCATTTAAACTGCAATCAGCGCAATGATTTACCAGCGGTTAGCTTTCTTAGAAGCAACAGCTGGTTTCAGTGTGAAAAATGTTTAGGAAATTTTCAATATGACACACTGTATGCTAATCGGGGTATTATAAACAGAGATGAGCATCCTCACGATGGCGAACCCTCATGAGGGCGTCCTCACCCTCACCTCATGAGGATTTCACTCGGTTAGGTGAAAGTGAGGGAGGATGGGCGGAATAAAATTCGTGAGGACCAGGGTGAGGGAGGAAAGACATGGTGAGGGCGAGGGAGGGGATGGTGTGGTGAGGGCGGGGAAGGGAGTGTATGATAGGTGAAGGCGAGGGAGGGCAAGATACACAGTCCGAGGGTGAGACTGGAGCCCCGAAAGCTAGTCTGGGCTAATGTTTCTTGTCTGGACAGCCCGTTATTGATTCCCTTTCAGAGCACTAGATTTTAGGGCGAAGGTTCCCAGGGAACTAATTTCTGCAGTCAGAAGGTACACGAAGGTGAACAGCACGTTGTGCTCCGTAAGAACTAAACACTGCTCGATCCCAGCTTCATTATCTGAATTATTTGTGCCATTTCACAGCTCACGGATAAAATGCTTGTCAGTGAGGGCTGACGACAGAGATTTTTTTATCTCTTTATGCTTTATAGTTATCTTGAGCCGTTCCAAAACAGTGTGCTCCCAGCAACTAAATGCATGTCGCATGCTATGCAATATGGGTAAGTATTACCATTCTTGCTGGCCTGCAGCCATTTTTCAGAACACTTTTCCCGTTCACAAAAGACTTAATTGTACTTCTGCTTTTTTTATTTAGCTATGGGCGGGCTGCGCTTAAGCCCTGGCTACCGTTGTAACTGCTCATTTCAGTGATTTTGGAAAACTTTGCACCAAAAGATAAAGTTGCACCATACCATAAGATCTAACTTTCACCTAATATTGCAGCTCGAAAGTCGAGCTTCTCCACTGTAGCAAAAATTAAACTGGCGCGCACGAATAACAACTCATAAGGGAAAATACATAAGACTGCATAACTTAAATTGGGCCGCAACTCTTAGTAACTCTCGGCGGCGTCAATTTTGGGAAGCCGCTGTTAAAGACAATGTGCACGTGTCTTGCTTTGATTTCTATGCAGCTTCGCTTCAGCGGAAGCACCGGCGATGAAACTGAGTACCTGCTTTCAAATTCGGCTTCCTTTGTTCTCTAGGTGACGGCATGAGCGATGTGAAACGAGCCTGCTCATGCCGCTCGTTGCGGCGTGAATACTCAATCGAGTCAGGAGTGCGCCCTCAGTGGCGCGACGGCGCTGGTAGTAGATGTGGGCTCCTGGGCTCCTGCGCTTGCTTTCGTTAGCCGGTAATCCGATTCCCGGGCGTTAAACACAGGAAGTGCAACTCAATGGCGGGTCTACCATGTAAACCCATCCCTTGTCGGCGAGTTAACTCGACTTGCGTGGTCGTTTCTTCTTTTCTGCCCGCCGGTTGATACTTTCTCAAATGCGCTCGTCTCTTGCGGCGTCGGTATCTTTGTTCTGAGGTTTAGCTTTGTCGACCGTGAAACATTATTGTTTAAAATAAATACGATATGGTCTAGATAGACAAACGGCTGTTAGAGTGCCGCCCTCAACCCGAAGTTCTAGCGCTTTTCCTCTGCTTTGCCTTCGCATGTTTTCTTTTCGCGCCTCCCGCTCCCTCCACGCTGCGCGCTGATCACGATCGCTCGATCTCATAGCCAGCTGCTGCGTTCCAGGCTGCAATTAATGTACGCCGGGTTTCGAGAGAGCAGAGACCTACGAAACTACCAAGCACGCTGCTAGGCGCCATAATATTGTTACAAGTGGACGAATCATGAACGAAGAAGTGGCGGTGCGCGGAACGACGACGACGTTGACAGTTGGTAGCTGGGCGCGCGGTTCTGAGCTGAGTGCTGGCCTTCTCAGAGCAGCCGCCATATAGAATTACCGCCGTAACATCCCCGTAACATATTTTGGTGGAGGTCGCGGGTTCGAGCCGACATGCCGACGACCCGACCAGCCGACGAGACGAACCGGCGAGATGACTACCGACCCGGCCCCTCCGTCGGCGCCTGCCACGCCAACTGTCGTCGTAGCCCACCCTCGCGACCCGGGTACATTCTGCGGTACAGATGGCGTGGACGTCGAGGACTGGCTCTCGCTTTATGAGCGTGTTAGCCAGCACAACAGGTGGGACGCCACGCTGATGCTGGCCAATGTAATATTTTATCTCGCCGGCACCGCACGCGTCTGGTTCGAAACCCACGAAGAAGAGATTGCCACGTGGGATGCCTGCAAGCAAAAGCTCCGCGACCTGTTTGGAAAACCAGTTGGCCGTCTGCTTGCTGCCAAAAAAGAACTTGCAGCTCGCGCCCAAACGGCCACTGAATCATACATTACATACATTCAGGACGTCTTAGCACTGTGCCGAAAGGTCGATCCCAACATGACCGAAGACGATAAAGTAGGCCACATTCTTAAAGGCATTGCCGACGATGCCTTCCACCTTCTT
Organism: Amblyomma americanum; assembly: GCF_052857255.1. Lineage (NCBI taxonomy): Eukaryota > Metazoa > Arthropoda > Arachnida > Ixodida > Ixodidae > Amblyomma > Amblyomma americanum. The sequence goes on along the minus strand of NC_135500.1, from coordinate 85,945,779 downwards.
CTATGCCGGGACTGCTCTACGGTTGACTCCGTTCTGCAGGTGTGTCGACGCTTCGAGCAGGCCAAGCACCGGCGCATTGCACACCGCTTCGACCGCCTGCCTAACACAGCTGCCAGTTCCACGTGCGAGGATCTGCCGACACTAAGGCAGCCTTCCAACCCCGACAACGTGACTCGCATCGTGCGCCGTGAACTGGAGGCGCTGGATACTGTTACGCCCAACGCGCCCTTGTCGGACAACACCCTGGCCACAATATCCCTTATTCAAGCTGTCGTCCGCCAGGAGGTCGCCAACTTGGGCATGCCCTCCAGCCATCGTCCCGTCGAACCTCGGAGTGCGAGCCCCATCTCTCCCGTGGTCGCTACTGCTACGGCCCGCAACACCGTCGTCCCACGTAACACAAGGTATCGCAATCCGGATGAGTGGCGTACCCCTGACGACCGGCCGATCTGCTTTACGTGCTCGCGCGTAGGCCACATCTCCCGCCACTGCCGCAGCCGTTGGTCCGCACCTCCCCGACCTTTGCCCTACGTCGACCGCCGTTATGACTATGGACCCCGCCGCTTCACGCCTCGGAATGACCCACCCAGCGCCGAGTCCACAAGGCTCCTCGTAGAACCAGCCGCTCTCCCTCCCCACAGCCCACCGTTCCCGCTCACCTCTTCCGCACCGCAGTTACTCACCGTCCTCTGCAGGCCGCTTCGCGGGAAACTAGCCAGTGCAGCTCCCGGAGGTGATGCTGCATTGGTGCCCCGACCTGAAAATCCTCTACTGACCCAGCCTTCGCCCTGTAATCTGCTCGACGTTTTTTGTGGACGGTGTTCCTGTTTCTGCCCTCATTGACACTGGTGCACAAGTCTCGGTTCTGAGCTCATCCTTTTGCCGTCGCCTCAAAAAAGTTCAGACCCCTGCCGCTTCGCCCACCGTTCGCGTTGCCGATGGCAACACTGCTGCCGTCACTGGCCTGTGCACTGCCCGCGTCACTCTTGCTGATCGTCACATTCCAGTTTTGTTCACCGTCCTCGAACACTGCCCTCACAATGTGATCCTTGGTCTAGACTTTCTAACCGCTCACTCTGCCCTTATCGACTGCTCCAGCGGCCTTCTACGATTGGACCTGCCTTTCAGCTCAGCCGACACCCTCAAGCTCCACGCCCCGCCTTCGCTTCACCGAGTACGCTCGCCTGCCCCCCGACTCTGCCGTTTATCTGCCTATGTCCCCATTTCCTGCGGTTCCTGATGGGGATTATCTTGCCTGTCCACTCGCCGATGTCGTTCTCTCCCGCAATGTTGTTCTTCCGCACCTCATCGTGACCGTCACAAAGAATAGCACCTCCCTTCCTGTCCTCAACTTCAGCTTGTCACCACAAGTTCTTCCTGCAGGCATATCACTTGCTACTTTGTCTTCTCTCACCGACTGTACCGTCACTGCTCTCTCACCTGGACCGCCTTCTACTGTCTCTCAAGCGGCCGACATCCCGGCCAACGTTCCGCAATCCATTTCTGCGATGATTGCTTCTGACCTGAGCCCCGAGCATGCACAGGATCTTCACAACCTTTTGGTGTCCTACTCCGACATTTTTGACTTCGCTTCTGCTCCTCTGGGTCAAACGTCGGTAGTGACTCACCGCATTGACACCGGCGATGCCAGACCTATACACCGGAAGCCTTATCGTGTGTCGCTACCAGAGCGCCAGATCATCCAGCGGGAGGTGGACAAGATGTTGGCCAACGATATCATCGAGCCTTCAAACAGCCCTTGGGCATCTCCTGTCGTGCTCGTGAAAAAGAAAGACCAAACTTGGCGGTTTTGCGTCGACTATCGTCATCTCAACAAGGTCACGAAGAAAGACGTCTATCCCCTTCCGCGCATAGATGATGCCCTGGACTGTTTACATGGCGCCCGCTACTTTTCTTCCATCGGCCTTCGTAGCGGGTATTGGCAAATCTCTGTTGACGAAAAAGACCGCGAGAAAACAGCTTTCGTCACCCCTGATGGCCTTTGCCATTTTAAGGTCATGCCCTTCGGCCTTTGTAACGCCCCTGCCACATTTGAACGGATGATGGACTCGTTACTCCGGGGCTTCAAGTGGACGACCTGCCTTTGTTACTTAAATGATGTAATTGTTTTCTCGCCCTCTTTTGAAACCCACCTGCTTCGCCTTTCGTCCATCTTGGCACTTTTCCGCCGCGCAGGTCTTCAACTCAACTAAAAAAAAATGTACTTTCGGCCGCCGCGAACTCAAAGTCCTCGGCCATTTGGTGAATGCGAGTGTCATACAACCTCACCCTGATAAAGTTCGTGCCGTCAGTGCTTTTCCCTGTCCCCGCTCGCCCAGTGATGTCCGCAGCTTCATCGGTCTCTGTTCCTACTTTCGCCGGTTCGTCCCGAACTTCGCAGCCGTCGCTCGCCCTCTCACCAATCTGTTGCAGAAAAGCGTTCCTTTTTCCTGGGGCCCAGAGCAGGCTACTGCATTATCCAGCCTTATCGCCGTCCTCACCAACCCTCCTGTATTGGCCCATTTCAACCCGTCTGCCCCGACTGAACTTCGCACCGATGCCAGTGGTCACGGAATTGGCGTTATCCTTGCTCAGCGACAACGCGGCCAGCACTGCGTGATTGCGTACGCCAGCCGTCTTCTTTCTTCCGCCGAGAAGAACTACTCCATCACAGAACGCGAGTGCCTGGCTCTTGTTTGGGCCATTGTAAAATTCCGCACATACTTGTTCGGCCGCCCATTCACTGTTATAACCGACCACCACGCCCTGTGTTGGCTCTCATCTCTCAAGTACCCTACTGGCCGTCTTGGCCGGTGGGCATTGCGATTGCAAGAATACACCATTTCCGTGGTTCACAAGTCCGGTCGCCTCCATCAAGATGCAGACTGCCTGTCCCGCTATTCCGTCGATCCTCCTTCTACAGACTGTGAGCCGGATGCCTGTGTCCTCTCCATCTCCGACCTCTCCCACATTGTCGACGAACAGCGCTTGGACCCCACCCTCACCTCTCTCATCGACCGCCTCAGCACCGACCGCCGCGACACTTCTCTGGCCCGGTTTTTGCTGGACGGGAACACGCTGTACCGCCGCAACATGCGACCTGATGGCGCTGAGCACTTGCTCGTTGTTCCCCGCCACCTACGGTCCACTATCCTCGAACAACTGCATGACGCACCTACGGCTGGTCATCTTGGTGTCTCCCGTACGTACGACCGCGTGCGCCGGCGTTTCTTCCGGCCTGGTCTGTACCGCTCCGTCCAACGCTACGTCGCCGCTTGCTACGTCTGTCAGCGCCGAAAGAAGCCCGCTGTCCTGCCGTCTGGACACCTGCAGCCGATCCCCATCCCGACCGACCCGTTTTCTCGTGTTGGGCTAGATTTACTTGGGCCCTTCCCGGAGTCCTCCACGGGGAACAAGTGGATTGCCGTCGCCACCGATTATGCCACGCGGTACGTGATCACTCGTGCCATTCCAACCAGCTGCGCCCCTGACGTCGCTGACTTCCTTCTGCACGACGTCATATTACACCATGGCGCTCCCCGTCAACTCCTTACCGACCGTGGCCGCTGCTTCCTTTCCCGAGTTGTTGACGAAATCCTTCGTTCGTGCTCCGTTCGTCACAAGTTCACCACTGCTTATCATCCTCAGACGAACGGCCTTAGGGAGCGTCTCAACCGCACGCTGACAGACATGCTCGCCATGTACGTATCCGACGACCACCGGGACTGGGACATAAGCTTGCCTTTTGTCACCTTCGCCTACAACTCTTCGCGCCATGATACCGCTGGTTACTCGCCCTTCTATCTTCTCTTTGGACGAGACCCCTTACTGCCCTTCGACACTCTGCTGCCCACAGCTGGCCCTGTCACTACATATGCGCGTGACGCTATCGCCCGAGCAGACGCCGCCCGCCAGGTTGCTCGACACAAGCTCTCCGCCTCCCAAGAGGCTCAAAAACACCGCTACGATGGCCTGCACCGTGATGTGCGATACCCTGCCCGATCTCTCGTCCTGCTGTGGCTCCCATCCCGTCGTGTGGGGTTATGTGAAAAACTTCTGCCGCGCTACGCAGGTCCTTATCGTGTATTACGGGCAGTGACCGACGTAACGTATGAAATCACGCCGCTGCACCCAAAGTCGACGTCCGCTCCACTGAAGTCCGAAGTCGTTCATGTAGCTCGCCTCAAGCCCTATCACCCACCATCGACATCGCACGCCTAACACGCACCGGGACGTTGCCTTCAGCCGAGGGGGATAGTGTTACAAGTGGACGAATCATGAACGAAGAAGTGGCGGTGCGCGGAACGACGACGACGTTGACAGTTGGTAGCTGGGCGCTCGGTTCTGAGCTGAGTGCTGGCCTTCTCAGAGCAGCCGCCATATAGAATTACCGCCGTAACATCCCCGTAACAATATGCCTGAGAATTCGTCGGCCGGGTGGTGGGCGATTCAGATCTCCGATCGGCTAGAGAGAGGATGGTCTGGTACCAAGAAATTACTTTCGACTACACAAACGGCAAACAAATTCCCTCCACAGCACCCCTCGCTCAACAAAAAGGCAATGTGTAGTCTGGAGGCAGTTACACGCAGAATGTCCCTCGGACAAACCCCCAGAGAACTTGCGGCTCTCCAACCTAGAGCAGTGGGAGACTGCGTTTTCCGGCTCTGGCCCGAAAGGAACAACACCGTGCGACGGGCAGGGGCTGTGCTATGTAGCCACCTGACGTCCAGTCTTCAAGAGAGCCCATTGAACTTCATTCCGAATATCCCTTCATTCCATTCCTTAGAATTCCGATGAATAACTTTGTTCTTGTACAATTGACACGAGGGCCCGCAGGCCGCTAGCGGCCTGCACGTGCCCTTTCAAAACGGTGCTCGCGGCTCGTGTGCTAGGGCTTGAAGCAGACCGTACTGTAACGGAGTGCAGAATAATCATTGTTTCTCGCTTAAAAGAGAGCTGGCAGATAAAAACGTTTCCAGCTAAACTATTCGTAAGGTCAAGACTCCAAAAATACAAAACGAAAAGGGTTTTGAATGCACCTCATCTCCCGCTCGACGCATACGCGCTAGGCGGAGGTTGGAACCCGACGGCGGCGGCCGCGTTTTGATGCATGAAGGCGAAACTGCGAAGTCATCCGTGTGGTGTGCAAGGCTAGAGCAGGCATTCGCTCTAAAAACGGCGCCTCTTTCTTAACACTCTCCCCTTCCTCCCTTCCATAGCGGTGCTATCGTGGCGTCCACTGTGAACTGAGACGATTACTACGCCTTTCATTTCCTCAAAAAAAAAAAATGAAGGCGTCGTTTTTATTGGCTCTCGCCTCTCCGCTAGAGGAGAAAGCCAGCGTCAGCATCGCGGAAAAAACTCAAACTTGAGGTTTTCTGTTTAGAAGAAAAGCGGCCTGATAGCTTGATACGTCGCGTTGGCTCCGTGCCAGGTTCCTCCAAGAAGCGCAAATCAGACGGTGACTCAGGATAGACCATCAAAAGCTACTGAATGATATACTGATTTAAGGGAACTCTTTACGTAGCTCGGTCATATGGAAGACACAAGCTCAGTGATACTGAAGTGCACCAACTGCAAAAAGGAACTGCGAAGAAAAAGAAACGAGAAATGGAATTTCATCCGGCACGTGAAGGTAAGGTGCATTCTTTATTGCTTGTGTAATAATAGCTTTCTACGAGTGCTTGTGCTATTAAGCATTTGCGCTGCCGTCTTTAAATACAAACCTGGTTATCTGCGCTCTAATCCTAATTTATAATTGATTTTGACCGCATTGCAGAAGGTCCAACCGGATAAAATTCGTGACAATTCTCACCTCGGTCAGCCGTCACTGGAAGCATTTCTGAAGGAAATTAAGGATGCTCTCGCGAAGGTTTCGCTACAAAGCACTGAGCAAAAAGATTTTGAGAAACTTCTGCTGGATCTTGTACCAGTTGATGGGATGCCACTTAGCGTTTTGGAAAGGATTGCTTTTAGGAGCTTTACCGAAAAGTTCCTGCCCCGTTTCAATATTGTGTCCAGGAAAACAATAACCTGTCGGTATGTGTGATTTTTACACAGACTTCAAGCAACAATATTTTTGTTTCTGTTTGCAAAACTTCCCTTGCAAGGTTTGCATTGCCTGCTAATTTCTATTTTAGCTCGAAGTCAGGACACATTGTCAACTCCACTTTGTTCTTTTTAATATTTTGTTTAGGATCACAATAGAGGGCGAAAGCACAGTGAAGCCAGCGTTGAGATTAGAGCTGCGTCATGTCGAGTGCCGCTGCCTGCACATGTCCTTGGACTTGTGGACGAGCTTCTCTAAAGAATCTGTCATAGGAGTTAAGGTGTACTTCATAGACTCAGCATGGGAACTGAGGTCGGACGTTCTGGCATTTGCGACATTCGAAGTGGTTCACACAGGTAGGTTATGAGATTATTACCGTTCTGTTAAATTGTTTTCTGTAATCATATTTGCGTTATTTTTATGCAAACTTTCTTTATTAGGAAAGAACATAGAAAGTAAGGTTGAAAGCTTGCAACGGAAGCACGATCTAAAACCAGAACACATTGGTTTTGTCATGACGGACAACGCTACAAACATCGTGAAAGCATTCAAGGTGCCGTCGACTGAGCAACAGGAAAGGAAAAGTGTGGTCCGTTTAAAGAATGCGGAGCGTAGCATTGCCGAAGACGATAGCGAAGATGAAGGCCAGGAAGACTGTGATCTTCAGGTCGACGCCATTACAAGGCTAAAGTGGGAGCGGCTACCGTGCTGTGCGCACACGCTCCAGCTGTGCGTGAACAATCAAGTCCGACAAAGACGCAAGCAAGCTCGGAGACAACATATCTACAGCGGTCTCTGTCTTCAGCCACTCGCCACACTGGCTCTCAATGCTGAAGAACTAGGGTTCTGTGACCAATTGACGGAGGATTTGAGTTGAGACCGGTACATTTTGCACGCCGTGCTGTCACAACTTGGGGGAGCGGGAGATCTGCGTTCTTAACGCGGTGTCGCAGTGGGCTTGTCAGCCAAAACTCCCGGCGCTGGATCCGCATCCATTGCGTCGTGGTCATGTAGTTAAGTGCTGCAGCGGCAAAGACGAGAACAACAGGTAGAAAGACCACTTTGATGCGTTCGCCCAGCCTCCAGTTTGACGGGCGGGAGACAATCCTGACTCCCCCCGTACCTTGGTGTGCTGGAAGCTGGCGTCGGTGGTCTCCCGCCTTTGGTGCATGTACAGGCGCGGACACTGGGGCGTCTCCTCGGGCTCCCTCCAGAGCCGCAGGCTGCAGCGGCTGCTCCATCTCGTTCAACACGACCACCTCGCGGAAACTGCGATGAATGAACCCGGGTCTCCGCGGCCGAGATTCTAGGCGCCCCCGTCCCCAAAATGCTTTCTGGTCTGAGTCGCCGGAGGTGGTAGTGGGGCCGCTGTGCGTGGCGCTTGGCAGCTCGTCAGCAATGGCCACGTTGCTGAACCCGAGCGGGACGGCGGGGCGCTTGGGCTTGGTTGTCGCGGATGTGAGGTCGGAGTAAGTACCTCGGCAGCCTGGGAATCTCGCCTTCTAGCTGTGTCAGACCTCTTTGAGCGCCGGCACCGCCGCTGCTGCTCCTACTCTAATTCTTCTTCTTCGTACTCCTACCCGCGCCACATTCCTTATGCCGCGCGTGGTGCCCGCGCTGTCGCGGTCATCATCTACCTTTTTAAGCCGCATGAACTGCTCTGCTGCTCAAACTTTTCATCTAAATACAAAACGCCTACCATCATAAGCTTTTGTACTGACCTATTACCCTTTATTTGGATATTTTCTTTTTGCTATTCCAAGTTTTAAGCTTGTTGGACCCCTAACCACACTCAGCCACCTCTGTCACGATAAATGAGTTGCCTGATTATTTAGGCCATCTCATGTTTCTTTCTAATCATTTACCTTTAGGCGATAAAATATTCACAAATAATTTCCACTGATCAACACCACAAATGATCACCACTGATCAACACACACAAACACACAAACACACACACACACACACACACACACACACACACACACACACACACACACACACACACACACACACACACACACACACACACACACACACACACACACACACACACACACACACACACACACACACACGCACACACACACACACACACACACACACACACACACACACACACACACACACACATGAAGGAAGCAAAGAGTCACCGAAACCAAGGTGCATAGAGGGAGGTTTATATTTTTTAATTTGTAGCGCCAATCATTTGGCGCTAAAAATTACTTATAAATCAGCAGATAAACAACCATGCCGCCGGTGGGATCCGAACGCACGACCTCCGAATACCGCGTCCGCTGCTCTACCAACTGAGCTACGGCGACTGCTGTCCAATCTGCTCCGCAGCCTAACAGGTACCCGCATATCTGAACGGTATATCGCTGCGGCGCATTACTTCACTAACCAAGATGTCTCTAACATTCTGAACAAGAGCCTCTACGCTTTGATGTCTGGGAAAGAGGTTAGACCAATTCACGGTTGTGCTGATTTCTACTTCAACAAGGCAGCGGCGTGTGCGCAATGACCAGGGATGATCGATGCGCTGAAATGTGCCATTCGCAATTTATTTGTCTGCCATCCAACCTAGTTTGGTAACCACACGAAGGCCTAGGCTGAGGTTAAGAGCCTCCCGCGTCTCAGCCTTACGCACCTGGAGGTAAGCAACAGCCCGGAGAAGCCCGGGTTCTCCAACTGCACTTCATTGTTAGCAGAAAAAAGCCGCACCCAGGTTAAGTACTCGTTGAGAAATGGCAACCAGCGGCCGGTTCGGATGCCAGGTGTCACAGTTGCAGTTAGTTGTGAAATGACATATGGAGGATCTTCTGTTCTAGATCGGCCATCGCGGGCCTTAACACATCCAGTGTGAGCAGATCCATCTCCTTGGATAGCAGCGCCGAGTTTTCGAAGAGACCCAGCACACTTCTGATGTACTTCCGGTAGCGTAGTGACCGCGGGGTCTCTTCCTTGGCCGCTCATCGCACGCATCAAAGCTATCCAGGATCGGAAGGTGGTGCTGTTTCCAATCTTGAGCAATGGCATTCCCTTCTCCCTGCGGTAAGGTGCCAGGTATAAGGTCACTTGGAACCAAAATGGGGATTCCAGTTTCCTGAGAAGTCGAGCAAAACCTCTAACAGGTCCCTAGGAAATGTAGCGGGCCATGGGAGGTGTCGTTGGGCCATGAACCTTTTCAGTTCGTGTAGACTGTTCCAAGAATACTGCACGCAGAATGCAACCAAATCGGCAACCCTTTTACGGACGTTCGGCGCCGACGCTGCTGCAGTAATTGTACTTGTGACGAATTCGGGTTCCATGCCAATGTCATCGAGCGCATGGGTGTACATAACGTCCTGTGCAGTATCCACAAAAGACAGCACACGGTGCTGTTGCCTCCAGCCGTCGCACACAAATCGATCGAAGTATTTGCGTGGGTTCTGTGACCGATTGACGGAGGATTTCAGTTGAGACCGGTACGTTTTGCACGGCGTGCTGTCACAACTTGAGAGGAGCGGGAGATCTGCGTTCTTAACGCGGAGTCGCAGTGGGCTTGTCCGCCAAAAATCCCGGCTCTGGATCCGCATCCACTGTGTCGTGGTCATGTAGTTGAGTGCTGCAGCGTCAAAGACAACAACCGATAGAAAGACAACTTTGATGCGGTTGCCCAGCCTCCAGTTTGACGAGCGGGAGAACATCCTGACTCTCCCCGAACATTGGTGTGCTGGTAGCTGCTGTCGGTGGTCTCCCGCCCTTGGTGCATGTAGAGGCGCGGACATTGGGGCGTCTCCGCGGGCCCCCTCCAGAGCCGCAGGCTGCAGCGGCTGCTCCATATCGTTCAACACTACCACCTCGCGGAAACTGCGACGGATGGACCCAGGTCTCCGCGGCCGAGATTCGAGGCGCCTCCGTCCCGAGAATGCCTCCAGGTCTGAGTCGGCGGAAGTGGTAGTGGGGCCGCTGTGTGAGGCGCTTGGCAGCTCGTCAGCAATTGCAACGTTGCTGAACCCGAGCGGTACGGCGGGGCGCTTGGGCTTGGTTGTCGCAAATGTGCGGCCGCAGTATGTGCCCCGGTAACCAGTGAAGCTCGCCTTCGAGCTGTGTCAGCCCTCTGTGAGCGCCGGCACCGCCGCTACTGCTGCTGCTCTTCTTCTTCTTCGCGCTTTTACTTGCGCTACCTTCATGATGCCGCCCGTGGTGCCCGCATTGTCGCGGTCATCATCTGCCTCTTCCCGCCCCTGGAACTGCTCAGCTGCTCAAACTTTTTATCTAGAAACTAACCATTATGAGCTTTTGTACGGACCTTTTACCCTTTATTTGGGTATTTTCTTTTTGCTACTCCAAGTTTTTTTCCTTCTTTCATGTACTTACTCTCTTGCCTAAATTAAGCTTGTTGGACCCCTAAGCACACTCATCCAGGTCTGTTAAGATAAATAAGTTGCCCAATTTTGTATGCCATCTCATGTTTCTTTGTAAACAATTAACTCTAGGCGATAAAATATTCAAAAGTAATTTCAACTGATCAACACCACAAATTAAAAAACCTCACACACACACACACACACACACACACACACACACACACACACACACACACACACACACACACACACACACACACACACACACACACACACACACACACACACACACACACACACACACACACACACACACACACACACACACACACACACTTGTGAAGGAAGCCAGCAGTCACCGAAACAATGTTGCATAGCAGAAAAACAACAGCAGAAAAACAACCGTGCCGCCGGTGGGATCCCAACTCACGACCTCCGAATATCGCGTCAGGCGCTCTACCAACGGAGCTACGGCGACCGTTGTCCAATCTGTTGCTTTCGCGGGTATTTCCATTGTGCGTGTATGCTAACCTTGAAAGTGTTCACGAGCGCCACCCTTCTCCATAGCGGTGGACGTAGCACGTCCTGTATTACCACGAGCATGACGTTTAACATCATCGAACCGTGAGGGCGGAAACTGTGCGAGAACCCTCTTATGCTACCTATGGCATCAAGACTGCCAGATCAGAGCCCCTCGTTAAGGTATTAGCAGGCAAGGCAAATGAAAAGAGGGGCTCGTTTGAGAAACATAAGAAGGAAGCCAACAGTCACCGAAACCAATGTGCACAGGGGAATCGTACACATCGGGATCCTCGCTCGCTTTGGGTGCCAGCAGAAACGCCTGCGGCGTGTGGAAAGTGATGAACTCCTACCATCACCGGCACCAGCCGATCCCCATGAGAGCGAATATATATATATATATATATATATATATATATATATATATATATATATATATATATATATATATATATATTGTAGTGATACGCTTCATTTAGCCATAGATTTGTTTTAAGTCGACGTTTCGGACAGAGCCTGTCCTTTCTCAAGACTTCAGCTGCAGCGATCTTCTTCCTCTTCTTAAGAAGTTGGCATTGGCACACATGCACGACACATGAAAAAAACAAACAAACGGAGGCTGGAAAGAAGATGGGCACAAATTAAACAATACTAGAAGAGGGTGAGAGAAAAAAAGAAAAAAGGAAAAAAATAGAAAAGAAAAACGCGCTGTCCCCCGCCACCCGCCCCGCAGCCGCGTGGAGTTGACCCCGGCACGAGCAAAAACCGAAAAACAAAACGAGGAGAGGGAGGAGATAATGGCCACCCCTCAAGGCAACAGAGCGGCGGCGAGTAAGGTGCACAGAAACAGGCTCTGGCGGGATCGTCCAACTGATAAAAATTAGAGAGGCGTGCAATCGCGTGCCCCGGCCATAAAGAGAAATCAAATAAACAGAATCAAATGCAGGCAGTACAGGAGACTTCCGTCATCTGGAAACTCTTCAGCAGCCCGAATAAAGGCAGAATCAGCGGCGCCGTCAGTTTAACTAGACACGCGTGCGCTGTACCTGAAAACACCCAGACACACGCAAAAGAAAAAGAAAAAGGTGGCAAAACATCCGAGTTGGGGCAAGTGTCGTGTGGGAGGTAAATGTGAATGGCGGGAGCACTTGGGGAAATGTTCTTCAATTGCACCCCGCTCAGCAAGGTGGTCGAACTGTGAAGATAGTGGAGGGACTGGGTGGGGGATGAAGAAATTTGTGTGAGCGTGAAAAAGATGTCGCTGGCGAGAAACGACCGAGGTATGTCAAGCTGGCACTCGTAAGGTCAGCAACGGCCCTGCAAGGGGCGGATAGATGACAATACACCTGGACTTTCATTAATGCCGTGAGGAATTGTTCTAATTTTGGAAATAAAGTATGACTCGCGTTGTTCTCTTTCCAGGGTGTTGTGGAACCCACCCTGTAGGACTGTTAACTTAGTTGCATCAAATGGGTGGTTTCTATCATTAATGTGTTTTGTAAAGGGAAGGTTGTGTAGGGATAATTTATGCGCGTTGTGGTTATTAAAGCGAATTCGTAGAGAGTTGGCGGTGTGTCGATTGTACTGCATACGGCACACACTCCATTCTAGGAGGTACATTACGTTGCAGGAATCATAATCAAAGCTGCCATTCATTTTCTATTTGATGCCCGAAGCTGTGCTTACTTCACAGCTTGATGTTTGTATGTGCTTGCAGACCTGACATCTACTTTTTCCACAGGGTCGGCACCCTAAAACCGGCTGTTTATTTGTTATTGAGTGTACTCGAAAGTTCTGAATGAATTTTGGTCGACTGTAGACTGCGTGAGGGGGAGCAGTAAAAATTTGGTGAGGAGCTCGCTTTCTTCGAGCATGTTGATTTGTTTTCTGAGGATTTTGTTTACGTTAGGCGGGTTACTAGTAAAGGTAAGTATGAGATTTGCCCGCTGATCTGTTTTCTCGCTGTAGCGACGTGCCTCCAGTATTTGCTCTCAGCTGAGTTTAGATGCGCTTTCAATGGCATCGTCGACAAGGCTCGACACAGTGTTTTCAATAAGATTTTCAAACAAAGAGGTAGAGCGCCGAATTGCAGTCCACAAGCTTTCCGGCGTCGAGAAAAGTGCGGCTACAGAAGACAAGAACAAACATGATGCTGATAGTTTTTTTACGATGATAGAGGTGTCATACAGCACGAGTTTATCCCACAAAGGCAGATGGTGAATCAGGAGTTTTATGTCGGCGCGATCCAACAGATGTGTGATAAACTGCGTGCGACGCCTTCGCCATGACATAAGGGCATCCGGACAATGGAGCCATCTTCGCGATAACGCGGTGCCGCACACTGCTCTCTGCGTGACAAAATATCTCTCCAAGTACATCATTACTGGCTATGCGCCATGCTCGCGTGACCTCTCCCCACGCGATTTTTTCCTGTTTCCTCGCGTGAGAAGAGCCCTAAATGTTCGCTGGATGGGTACCGCGGAGGCCATTCAAGACGACACGTCAAAGGAGCTCACCGCCCTGCCAAAAGAAGCGTTTTCTAACTGTTTCCAACATCTGAAGAAGTGTTGAAAGCTGTGTACAAACTTCAAGGGTGACTATTTTGAAGGCGTATTGCACAAATGATTTCAATGTTCAATGCATTTTTTTTAAATAGACCCAATCTCTAAACATTACGGACAATGGTTCTAGAAGGAACAACGGTACCTCATACACGCAATGAGATCATTCTAGAGGGTAAATATAACACTAGCTCAGAAATAAAATATCAAAAATCAAAAATCGCTGCCGCTAATATCTTCCGTCCTCGTAGCCACTTTCCTAACCAACTTTCTGATCCCATCGCATATTTAGAACTGACAGTTTATTGGTTGAAAGGGCTCAAAGGTTGTCGGAAAGATAAACATCTGTTCCGCTACTCTGTACTGGGAAAGGGGAAGAGGAGAAAAAGATGAACGTAATGGGTGACGATGGTGTGAGAAGAGAGATGAGAATATATACAGGCATATTTGTTCACATTAGAATCTCAAGACGAGTCTTATAAAAGTGTGAAAACACCCACATTGCCTGGAGACCTTTCATACGCTTCGGCCAAGCACCTATCAGTATGTCGGCAGTGTGGCTGCCTCCATTGGCGCGTAGTTGAATCTCTGAGAGAACCACCTCGAGTGGTACAGGCCCAATATGTGCAGAAGAGGCCATTTTTACTTGGGCCAATCGAAAACTTTCAAGCTCCTTTTTTGCAGGGTTGTAGAGGCGCTCACAAAATCCAGCTACAATTATCACCTGGATGCCATCATCATCACATAACATTTGCAGAAATTCGAAGTTTTCCACCGCGCTGTAGGAGCGCAAACCAAAGTCTAATACGTATATTCGTAAAGTTTACAGACTGGTTTATTTTCTTCTCTAGAAATGATTCCTCCAAAATAAAGGTTGGTGCGTATCTGTAGCGCCATTTTTTCGGGCTAACCAGAGCTATTTAATTTAACTGCTGTGACAGCCGATAGATGGCACTATATATATATATATATATATATATACATATATATATATATATATATATATATATATATATATATATATATATATATATATATATATATATATATATATATATATATATATATATATATATATATATATATAGATATATATATATATATATATATATATATATATATATATATATATATATATATATATATATATATATATATATATATATATATATATATATATACACGTTGTCGCTTTACTCGGATACAACTTAAGTCTGCAGCGAAGCTCGGCCCACAATCAGGACCGCCGCACAGAATTCTTCGAGGACAAAAAGTAGTTCGTAGTTAAAACATTTCTCGTTACCTAAACAAGAAATCATATTCACAAGAAAAAAATACAAGCTCTAGATTTTTGATAGATGAATTCATTAATAAATTATGATCTGGAATACCAAGTAATAGATATGTTAAACAACTCTAGTTATATTTTATATTTCTGCCTACCCAGAAAAAGGTTCAAACCTGAACTGCGGGCAATTTTGTTTTCCGATGAGATTGTTAAGTAACAATGATAAATGTAAATTTCGTTTTCAATTATTGACTTCTTTTTACGTGTTTTTGTGATATTTGAGTGAATCTTCAATGTGAATTTAAAAAATACTGTCCATAGTGCTTAAGTACAGCCATATGTTTTATGTATGCGTGTACTATCTGTAACGCAGCTTCTCTTTTTTGTACCAGCTCTCTGCTGTACTATCTGTAACGGAGCTTCTCTTTTTTGTACCAGCTCTCTGCTGTACTACTGTAGGTTGCTCCTTGGTTACGGGGGCAGAGACCTAGTCAGGCAACCATGCCTTTAGTCTCTGCCACCCGCAGGATGATGTGATTTTCCTGCAAATAAAAACTGACTGACCGACTGACTGACTGACATTAAAAAGCGTATTTCGTTTACTGTTGTTATTGGCTAGCGGAGTAATACAGGCCACCGCGGACCACGGCGCAGTGTTAGCAACTGATGTTTTGTTAGGTTGTATCCTACTATAGTCGTTCATGCATTCTATTGTGAGTGAATGCGGATAGATGTACGTTCACACAAATAGCATGTAAACATAAAATTCTTTGCGAAGCTTGGCAAGACAGCCACGACGACGTATGAGCTCCTTCGTGACGCTTACAGCAAATAGACGTTATCGCGGCTGCCAGTGCTCGAGTGGCAGAATACGTTCGTTTCAGGGAGAACGTCGGTGGAAGACGACACAAGGCAGGGACGCCCTTCAACCTCACGGAAGGAAAAGAACGTGGCTCGGATCAGTGAAATCGGACATCAAGGCCGCACCACTACAGCCAGCATTCTGTCAGATGCTCTAGACATAGTAGACCTATAATCTTCCGTCCTCGTAAACACTTTCTTCACTAACTTTCTAATCCCATCGCAGGATTTAAATTGACAGTTTATTGGTTCAAAGAGCCGAGAGGTCGTCCGGAAAGATTAAAATCTGCTCCGCTACTTTGTGCTGGGAAAGGGGAAGTGGAGAAGAACGATGAACGTAATGGGTGACGATGGTGTGAGAAGAGAGATGAAAATATATACAGGCATATTTGTTGACATTAGAATCGCGAGACGAGCCTTATAAAAGTGCGAAAACACTCACATTGCCTGGAGACCTTTCATACGCTCTGGCCAAGCGCCCAGCAGTATGTCTGCGGTGTGGCTGCCTCCATTGGCGCGTAGTTGAATCTCTGAGAACCACCTCGAGTGGCGCACGCTCAATATGTGCAGAAGAGGCCAATTATACTTGGACCAGTCGAAATCTTTCGAGCTCCTTTTTTGCAGGGTTGTAATGGCGTTCACAAAAGTAAGCTACAAATATCACCTGGATGCCATCATCATCACATAACATTTGCAGAAATTCGTACTTTTCCACCGCGCTGTAGGAGCACATTACAAGAGTCTAACTAATACAACCTTTGTTCGTAAAGTTTTGAGACTGATTTATTTTCTTCTCTAGAAATGATTCCTCCAAAAGAAAATTTGGTGCGTATTTGTAGCGCCGTCTTTTCGGCCTAACCTGAGCTCTTTATGTTAATTGCTGTGGCAGCCGCTAGATGGCACCACATGTAGAAAATACGTATTCACTACAGTGGGATACAACTTAAGTCTGCACTGAAGCTCGGCTCAAATTCAGGACCGCCGCACAGAATTCTTCCAGGACAAAAAGCCGTCCGTAGTTAGAACATTTCGCGTTAACTAAACAAGAAACTATATTCACAGTAAAAAATTGCAATCTCTAGATTTTTGATAGCTCAATGTTTAGTAAAGTAAAACATTAAAAAGCCTATTTCGTTTACTGTGTGATTGACAAGCGGAGTAATACAGGGCGCCGCGGACAATGGCACAGTGTTAGCAACTGATGTTTTTTTCAGGTTGTAACCTACTATAGTCGTCTGCGCATTCTACTGTGAATGAATGCGGAGGGATTGACGTCCACCTCGAACAGCGTGTAAACATAAAATTCTGTGTCAAGTTGGGAAAGAAAGCCACACAGACGTATGAGCACCTTCGTGACGCTTAGGGCAAAGAGACATTATCGCGGGCGCGAATTTTCGGGTGGCAGAATAGGTTCGTTTCAAGGAGAACGTCGGTGGAATACGACACAAAGCAGGGGCGCCCTTCAACCTCACGGAAGGAATAAAACGTGGCTTGCATCAGTGAAATCGTACAGCAAGGCCGCTTCATTACAATCCGCATGCTATCAGATGCCTTAGACATTAGTAATGCAACATGCCACCAAATGTTTCGTGAGAACTTGGGAGAACAGAAGCTGAATGCCAGCGTTGTGCCGCAGTCTCTCAAACTGGACCAGAAGGACACGCGGGAATCAGTGAGCGCTGATTTGCTCTCCTAGGCAGAGAAGGATTCTGCATTCGTCGATGGTATCATTGCTGAAGACTAAACATGGTGTTTTCAATACGATCTTCGAACAGAGAGGCTGAGCGCCCAATTGCGGTTCACAAGCTGCGGTCCACAAATTCTACACGGACCTGTAGAATTTTGTCTCCATCAAACTTCGACCGCCGCGGCCGGGATCAAACCCGCGTGTTTCAGGTCCCTTACGGAAGTTATCTCATTGGGTATCTTCCGTGCATGGAAGAGCACGATTCACATCATGATCAACTCGAAGCGCCCAGCGTGAACATCGTAAACAAGCACTGGTGATCTATGCTTTCCTTCTCGAGCTCAGATCTAAATGCATCCCACTCCCTCCTGCTGCTCAAACATGCGGCTTGTCGCTCTTAACATTTCCTTTTGTATATCTCGGCTCATCTACTACGGGGCATCTACCGTAGATTCCGCGGGAAATCCGGAAACAAATCTATCAGGAAAGGTCTTTTTACTGCTCCTTATATAGGAAGGATGGACGGCAGTTTCTAACACTCGGCCAGTGCATTGCGTACTACTGGGTTTTCATTGAGAGCCATCTGGAGCAAAAATGTCGCCTTTATAATAATAATAATAATAATAATTGGTTTTGGGGGAAAGGAAATGGCGCAGTATCTGTCTCATATATCGTTGGACACCTGAACCGCGCCGTAAGGGAAGGGTAAAGGAAGGAGTGAAAGAAGAAAAGAAGAGAGAGGTGCCGTAGTGGAGGGCTCCGGAATAATTTCGACCACCTGGGGATCTTTAACGTGCGCTGACATCGCACAGCATACGAGCGCCTTAGCGTTTTTCCTCCATAAAAACGCAGCCGCCGCGGTCGTAAAATGTCGCCTTCCAGAAGACAGTTTCTAGACATTACGAATTCTCTCGAGACAAAGTAAAATGGTCATGTTGAAGTAGGAAAGTGTGAGTCCTTAGAGCAGCAACTGCTTTCTTATATTGCCGGCTGTGTAATTCAGGGCCTCGATTTTAGCCTTTGGAGCTAGAAACTTTTACACGGGCTTCAGAATTTAAAATAAACGTTCCTACCAGGTAGTGACATGTAATTGGACGAAACAAAATTCAATCTGACCAGCAAAAAAATATTGTATTCTGAAATTATTGGGTTCTTGCTGTTCGATATCCCACCTGCTTGATAGACAGTAGAGTTAACATGCTGCTTGTTTCTCCGTACACAACGTTTTTTATCAAGATTGAGGCAATATAAAATTATTTTATTACATTGCGTCTTATAATAGACCCAAGTATAAAAAAGCATGAGGGGAATGACGGGGCGCCACTAGTTAGCATGCGCCGATCGCAGACGTCCCTTGGGTGTTTGGGTTAGCACGCAACGCCACCCCAAATCCGGCAAAATAGCGGTGCCCCATAACGCCGGATAAAGTCGGCCGACCTGACGATGTGGGGAGAAGCGGGAGCTGATTGTCTGACAAACTTTCTCGTCTCCGCTTTTCTGCGCTTCGCGTTTCCGGGTAATGAATGCTGCACGAATGTTTCAATTTTTCATTATGCCCGCACGACTGAAATTTTGAAGAGAGAGGCCTTTACTTTTAATACCGCATCTGGATTTGAACTGTACTAGTGTAGTAAGAACACGCGGACTGGATGGCGAACAACTACGGCTTGAGAAGCCAAGGCATCTTCGAACAGGCTGGTGGTGTTCCCTTAATGAGGATAGAAGCTGTTGATGTTCGCACGTTTTTTTTTATTGCTTCCGGCTTATGCTGACAAAAATATGAGTGAATGAAATAAAATTTTCCGAGATATACAATTCAGCTCATCATTATTTCTTCCAGATGGCGGTGCGAGCGGCGAACGTAATGGAGGTGCCGCAAGCCAGCTTTTTAAAGCTGTCTCGAGTGCACATCTTAAGGCCACCGTACGCAATACGATCTTAGTACCACTTCCTAAGCGTAGTACCGATATTCTGAAACTGTGGATTTACATTGACGTCGACGGCCAATAATCCACAGTGTTTTAAATTTCCGGATCCCTTCACTACGGCATCCCTCATAACCTGGAATGGTGAGACACTGGGTCAGATTTATGAGAAGCACTTTATTCTTGTTCAATTTCTGCTCCAGCAGTCCATGAGTAGTTGTCAGTTATTAAAACCGGAATGCAACTTTTTAGCTTCAGTACTGTTCATCCGCGGTTCACGAACAGACAGAATCATGAGGACGTTGACAATGTGCTTCCCTCTTGAATGTCAGCCCGGACGGGTGCTTTCCAAACTCCTCCTTTAGGGTATCTCGCGTGGAGGAGTTGTGCAGTCATCCATTTTGATGTGCTCTTTATCCTCGTCATATTCTTCGTCATCCAAGATGTCGGCGATCATGAGGAAAGAGCGGATGCGATCCAGCATGTAGGGCCCGAGTGAATCCAGCTGAGGCGGCTCACTAGCACCCTTGATGCATGCTCCAGGCTGTGGGGGATTGCAGACAACTTCCTCGTTCACGATGCCAGCAAGGCTCCAGAACTGTCGTAACCAAAAAAGGATAATAGAATATTTACATGAAAGACTTGAAGAATAAGAAACATGGCAATAAGACAACTTTTTCAGAACATGCAAAATTGGTGGGAGCCGGGCTTTTAAGTTTTTTGTTTATTGCGTTAAAGAGCGGTTCGCCACAGAATATATGTGGCGATAATAATGCTGGACTTATAAAGCTTGCATATTAGAGCGATACCTCTGCTCTATGTGCTAACGCCGCTCAACAACACGTGACCTGTCCGCTACGAACGAAAGACCTTCAGCCTAGACAACGTAAAAATGCATCTAGCAGCAAGGAAGATGTTACTTAGGCGGTAATTTTAGGCCGGGCCGGGCTAACAGAGCGCTTAAGCAAATTTGAGGATGAATAATAAGATATGATGGCAACCAAAATCAGTTATTTTTATGCCGGATATTCTCAGGGGTGGCCATAAGCCGGATTCCTGCAGAGGTCGTCTAGCTTTAGCTTCCGCCTAGCATCCGGGGGGTGCGGAGTTCGATTGACAGTGCCGCCGAGTACCCACTGGTAATACAATGGGTTCAAGCTTTGCCCTGAAGGAACTTGGATTATTTGGGTTGAATTGCTTGGGCAAAGGGTCTTTGACCCCACCTTGTGTAAAAAATCTATCTTGAGCCGTGGTGCTTTTTGACCAAAGCTGCCCTTCCACAATAAAAATTTATAGTCACCAATATTCTTATCACCTATCTGCTTCGAGTTATATCATTTTTAATGCGACAGCATTAAGGAGCTCATGTCGCAGAAAAGCAATGTCGTCGGTGTCTTTGGCCGTGAGGGAAAAAAAAAGGGCATCTCGGTGGACACCTGAACCGCGCCGTACGAAAAGAGGTTTTTTCCTTTACGGCGCGGTACGGGTGTCCAGGGAGAATTGTCACAGGCGTCATTTCCTTTCCTTAAAACGAATTTTAATTTCAATTTCCTTTCCTTATGTCCCGGTTTGGGTGTCCACCCAGATATGCTCGACGGGCGTCCTTTCCTTTCCTTAAAAAAATTTATTTTTATTTTCCTTGCCTAATAGCGCGGTTCGGGTGTCCACCAAGATATGTTTCCTTTCCTTAAATTGCCCGGGCAAGAGGGCGCACCGAAATACAATGGTGTTCCGTGGTTTCATTGGCAATGCTGCAACACGCTGTCACGTCCTGCTCTTAAAGGCGAAGCTTAAGCGTCCTAAAAATTTTTATTACGTGTTTTACCGTCGCTCTAGGGGGTATCAGAAGCGCTGCTTCTGAACAGATAATGCAGCTGGAAATGCACACATTGTGCCTAGGATTTGTTAAATTGAAGAGCGCGTCAACAGCATTGCGTGTTCTTGACAAACTGAGCCAGTCGGGTTCAGGATGCGCCAGGGCAGACTTGACGCGTCAGTACGCATTACTCATTACGGTTCAGAACCAAACACAGTCCGCGATAATTTGCTATCTTCAACGGCTTGACGCTTGCTGACCAGTCCGCATGTGCTGCGGAAAACTTCGCATTCTAGGGAGCCAAGCGCCGAACTGCTTTCCTCCTAAATCAACGACTCACCCACTGACCTTGCAATTCAGGTGAACGAGAGTACTTGCCTGAATCGACAGCGAGAATTACTGCAAGCAGTTTCTTTTACACAATATTACTGCTTAACGAATTGTACTTTTCGGTAGAAATTACAATATTGGCCTCTCGGAACACTTATCTGCTAGTGTACTTATACCCTATATTCTCGTGTACTGCCCCGTAAAGCCCTGGCTTCTAGCCTTGTGCTCGCAATGTTATCATTACGTGTCTATACTGACTAACGAAGTAAAAACCTGATGGCATAGACTTCGCCATCAATATTGAGGAACTGTCTACAGCGGACTAATCGGTACAACATAAAAATCGCAGTTCTCCAAGCAAGCTCCTATAGAAAGCCGTGCATCTCATATTTTGTTTTATGAACGGCGAATTAGCGCTCGTTCTGTTTTCGTGCTATTTGTTCGTATCCATCCTAAGCATTAGCCTTTTTACATAACTTTTTCGCAGACGGGATAACCCGAATCAGACCTATTCTTTGCGTCATGAATTCACCAATAGCCATTCGATGCGGCAAACTGAAACTGCCGCCCAGATATGCTCTGCCGGGCAGCAGCTCTACGCCACGGATGAGAAAATTGGACTCCTTTCATTGTCTCTCCTCCGCGCTGCTCATGACGCGCTGCGAACACAGAGTGCTTCTCAGGTGCAGAGCATCGGTTAGTTCCAAGAGGTCGACAATTAATGTCGGCAGCGTTCGGAGGAAGTTTTTGATGACGACAACGAGGCTGTGGTCAAAGCATTTTCATTGTTTACGAAGTGTCAGGGAGCGAAACACTGACGTATCCCCGTTGGCGCCCTCTACAATGCTTGCTGTTAAAGAAGCAACCAATGATCAGATCGTTCATTCGTAGCCTTTGGTCAAGGGAACTAATTTTTCATTAGACATGGCTGTCATGCACGCAACTATTATGACCAGTGCGTGCAAGCGGCATTCCGGATGCAAACCAAAAGGGACACAATCGACACGAATCGATGCCCCGGGCATCCTTCCACCACGCCTCTTAAGGGTTTCCGTGCCCAGAAAAATCGACTACATATTTTCTATTGTTCTCTTGCAGTCTTTTGCTGCAATAATCCCCAACAAGAGTGGTTTTCTAGGCAACGCGGAGAACAAACTTGTTCGCATTGGCGAGGCTTTCATTATCCGTTGATGTTCGCCCAACTTTAGGTCGAATGCAAAAGAAGATGGGTAAAAAATGTAATTTCAATGATTTTCCATTGTCTCTCCAAGAATGCATGACCACTCAATCAAACAGTATATATTCTCTGACTTAATTCGACGTAATTCTGATGCCACAGTGTGTAAGGGTATATTAGTCGTAGATTTCACTATTTTCACTGCAAGTACCAGAACTAGACATGCGTAGTGATCACTATTCACTAGAAAGCTGGAATAGACGTACAAAAAGTTAATATTGCCAGGCGCTTACAGCAGCACAGCAACCTATGACAGCACATCACAGCACATCACATGACAGCACATCACTATATGGCAGCACTCTTACACTGTAGCGAAGCCGCCGCTGGCTTTTCTGAATGCGAGTCTCTGCGAGATATGGGCAAAGAAATCCAATGCGCTGGACTTCTGCTGGCAGCAGCGGGTGCCATGACAGCATTTCAAATGCGGCCGCAGCGCGCTTCAGCAAGTTGCCCAGGGCGAAATGGGCCGCGCACTGCAAGAGTCCGTAGTTCCGCCGTACCTGCGCAGAATGCAGATATTCGTGACTAGATCAGACAGTCTAGATCGTGTACGTGGACGCGTAGCCTGACAACGCGAACGTGATAGGTGGCTCTCGCCTAAAGTCCGCGTGCTACATGACCTTTTTGTTTGTCATCCATCCCAACTATCAGACACCATAAACTTGGTCCCGAGCGAGTGCCTGATGTTCTCTCACTAAAGCAGGCATTTTGCTCAGAAGCCTTAAGTTCACAAGTTTTCACATGCGACTCGAATGACCTACGCCAAAACACATGCGACAAAATATTATAGAAGCAGATGTCGATTACTTTAATCGAGGGCCTGCGGGGGCGTAGTCTGTTTTACTTTTCCGAAACTTCACACATTGTTGTGGATGAAATTAAAGAATTCTTTCACGGCTCTCACATTTTTGATAAACGACATTTATTGCCTCAGGGAATCAATGTGTGGAACTGTGCTGAATACGCTGTAATAATTAAAGTAATAAAAAAAGCCGATAGTGTGAAGACCACTACAGAGCAATGGTATGGTCTCTGTGTCCAGGCAATATTGTAACGAATAGTACACCAAAAACACTCGGGGACCAAGGAGCTACACAGCCGGTAGAGCGACCACGAGCAGAAAGAAGATTTTCTTCGTCCTCTGCTTCTATCGCCTCAGTTCCCTTCGTCCTCCTCTTCTATCACCTGTGTCATTGCTCCCTCCCCTGCAGCATCGCCCCGATGCGGCCATCGTGCGCTAGAGTGACGAGCAGAAAGCGAGCGTGCTAGGGTGAGGCACGAGGATCACAATATAGAACAGGGCACAGCGGTCAGCCTCAAGTTCAATCGGGTGGTCGGTCGTGGTACGGCTTCATACGAACGACGTGCACAACGTCGGTAAGCTTGCGTCTGTGGGATGAGCTGGCTTGGGTGGCGGGTTGAACTTCGTAGGTGACGTCGCTAATGCGGCGGAGGACACGGTATGGGCCGAAGTATCGACGGAGTAATTTTTCAGACAGCCCGCGGTGACGAACGGGCGTCCAGATCCACACATAGTCGCCTGGCTCGTAGGCAACGAAGCGCCGTCCCTGGTTGTAGCGGCCAGCGTCAAGTTGCTGTTGACGGTGTATGCGCTGCCTTGCCAGTTACCGCGCTTCTTCCGCACGCTGCACAAAAGTGGCGATGTCGAGGTCAGGGTCACTCTCGCAGTGGGGGTCAACAGGCAGCATAGCATCCCGCGTAGTAGTAACTCGACGGCCGAAGACAAGCTGGAAGGGAGTGAGCCGCGTTGTCTCCTGCAGTGCCGTATTGTAAGCGAATGTAGCGTATGGCAGAATTTGGTCCCAGGTTTTATGCTCTATATCCACGTACATGGAAAGCATGTCGGCCAGAGTTCTGTTGAGCCGTTCCACCAAGCCATTGGTTTGCGGGTGGTACGCCGTCGCACGTCTATGGCTGGTATGCGTCAGTTTCAGCACAGCCTGGGTTAGGCGGGCTGTGAAAGCTGCCCCACGGTCAGTAATAATGACCGCAGGGGCGCCATGACGCCGGACGATGCTGTGGACAAAAACTCGGCTACTTCAGCAGCAGTTCCACTCGCAAGCGACGTGGTCTCAGCACAACGTGTCAAGTAGTCCGTCGCAACAGCGATCCACCGTTTTCCAGTGGATGACTTCGGGAAGGGGCCAAGGAGATCCATTCCAACTTGTTGAAAAGGGATCTTCGGTGGCGCTATTGGCTGAAGAAATCCGGCTGGTTTCATGGGTGGAGACTTCCGGCGTTGGCAGTCGCGGCAGGTTCGCACGTAGGTCTGCACTGATGGAAGTAATTTGGGCCAATAGTACTTCTCCCGAATCCTTGACAGCGTGCGACTGACTCCTAAGTGGCCGGCGGACGGCTCGTCGTGACAAGCGCTCAAGATGTCAGGTCGTAACTGGGTGGGCACCACGAGTAAAAATGTTTCGGTGGACTTTCCAAAGTTGCGCTTGTAGAGAACGCCATTTCGCATGGTGAAGGATTGCAGGCCACGACGGAAAACACGCGGAACCCGACCACTGTGACCTTCCAGGTGCTCGATGAGCGGCGCTAGCTCCGGGTCCGTTCGTTGAAGCTGAGCCACATGGGATGGGCTAAGAGCACAAATGAAAGGGAGATCTTCGGTGATTTCTTGCGGAGCGTGGTCCACGGGCGCGCGTGATAAGCAATCCGCATCTTGGTGCTGCCGGCCCGACTTGTGAACGACAGTCACGTCGTACTCTTGCAAACGGAGGCTCCACCTAGCCAACCGGCCGGACGGATCTTTAAGGTTTGCCAGCCAGCATAACGAGTGATGGTCGCTGACAACACGGAAGCGTCGTCCGTACAGCTATGGACGAAACTTGCTGATGGCCCAGATCACCGCAAGGCATTCTTTCTCTGTCGTCGAATAGTTCGCCTCCGATCGCGAAAGTGTTCGGCTCGCGTAAGCGATAACGCGTTCCACGCCGTCCTGCCACTGGATAAGTACCGTCCCAAGGCCAACATTGCTGGCATCGGTGTGTATGTCGGTAGCGGCGTCTTCATCGAAATGGGCGAGTATCGGGGGGCTGTGTAGGCGGTTGCGGGGCTCCTGAAAAGCTTCTTCTTGGTCGCTTCCCCACAGAAAGGGTATTTCGTCTCTAGTCAGTGCTGTCAACGGGTCAGCTATTCTGGAGAAATCGGGCACAAAGCGTCGGTAGTAAGAACAGAGGCCCAAAAAACGTCGAAGTGCCTTCTTGTCGGTTGGGCGCGGAAAACTGGAGACGGCAGCAGTCTTGTCGGGGTCCGGGAGAACGACTTGTGCGCTGACAACATGGCCAAGGAAGCGAAGTTCCGTGAAACCAAAATGACATTTCTCGGGCTTGATCGTAGTTGCGCGCATTTCAGGGCTCTAAGCACGATGCGCAGCCGGTCCAAGTGTTGATCGAAGGTAGGCGAGAAAATGACGACGTCGTCCAAGTACAACAAGCAAGACTGCCACTTCAGACCGGATAAAACGGTGTCCATCATACGCTGGAACGTGGCCGGCGCCGAGCAAAGATCAAACGGGAGCACCTTGAACTCGTATAAACCGTCTGGAGTCACGAAAGCAGTCTTCTCTCGGTCTCTCTGGACCACCTCTATCTGCCAGTATCCGCTTTTGAGATCTAATGAGGAGAAGACCCTGGCGTCACGTAATCGGTCGAGGGCATCGTCAATCCTGGGAAGCGGATAAACGTCCTTTTTGGTCACGTTGTTTAGTTTCCGGTAATCAACACAGAATCTCAAGGTGCCGTCTTTCTTTTTGACGAGGACCACGGGCGACGCCCATGGGCTTGTTGACGGCTGAATAACATCGTCTGCAAGCATTTCATCGACTTGCGTTTTAATGGCTTCGCGTTCCTTAGGAGAAACACGGTATGGGCGCTGGCATACAGGCGGCGTGGCCTCGTCTGTGATGATGCGATGCTTGGCGACAGGCGTACGACCGACCCTGGAGCTGGTGGCGGAGCAATCTGCAAAATCTGCTAGAAGAGCAGACAGAAGATTCTTCTGCTCAGGTGCCAAGTCTGGGTTGATTTTCACGGTCTGCAGGGCGTGGCATGGTGCGGCCTCGTCTTGAGGGCTGGCCCCGACGGCGCATAAATCAGGCAACACAGTAACTTCGTGAAGTAAGGCAACAGCCGTGTCCCTGGCGAGGTGCTGAACCTCGTTGGCGAAGTTCGTGAGTAGGACACTAGTACAACCGGTATGCAACTGGACGAGGCCTCGAGCGACGGTTATTCCCTTCGCGAGCAGCAGCGGGAGGTGGCTATCCGCGATACCCTCGTAATCGTGGAACAAGTCATGTCTCACGAGAACCAGGACGCTAGACCGTGGTGGCACCATCACGTCATCGTCGACTATACGCAGAGCGTTGATTCCCGGATCTCGGTCGGTATGCGCCACGACCTGTTTCGTCGAGAACGTGATCCGGGCTTCGTTCAGATCAATGACAGCGCCGTTCGTCTGCAGAAAGTCGAGGCCCAGGATCAAGTCCCTCGAACACTCGGACAGTACCACGAATTCACAGAGGTATAGAAAACCACGGATGCCGACCCTTGCAGTACACTTGCCAGCAGGGGTAATCAGGTGACTCCCAGCAGTACGAATGCTCGGCCCAGACCATCGCGCCAAAACTTTCTTTAATTCTTGGGCGAGGGCACGGCTCATTACGGAGTAAACGGCACCGGTGTCGAGTAAGGCGGAGACGCCGACTCCATCAGTTGTTACGTACAAATCGGTGGTAGCGTGTCGGATGCTGTCGCTACCTGCCCCCGGCGAAATGGCGTATCGGCGTGATGGTGGCGGAGGATCTTCACATTTCCCTACAGCAGCGGCCTTGCCTCCGGAGGCCACCGGCATTAGTTTTCCCGGCGTGGGCTGGGCGAACGGCGTCCGGAATAGCTTTGCGCTCCGCGGGGACTTGGAGAACGGTAGCGCATTGGGGACGGTGATCGAAACCCGCGGCGACCGGATGTGACGAGATTCTGCCGCTCCAATAGGTGAGAGGCTATCTCAAGTGGCCTTTCGCCATTGCGAGGGCAGGGGTCGTCCGGGGCGAAACCCCGCAGGCCTACGCGGCGGTACGGGCATGCCCTATAAAGGTGACCCGCCTCGCCACAATGATAACAGAGGGGCCGACGGTCTGGGGCCCGCCACACTTGACTCTTACGCGTCCGCTCGTAGGCTGGCAGAGCGGGGTCACGAGGGGGACCCGGTGGCCGCACTGATGGAGCCGCGGCATTTATGGTGTAGCCCGACGTCGGAGCTTGACGGAGTACAGACGCGTACGTGGGTCTTGCGTCAAGCTGGAGGGGTACCTCAGATGCTTGTTGTTGGGCTGCGAGGCGCATCTCGTCGTGGACGACGTCAGTCAGCGACGCGAAGGATGGCATGTTAGAAGGCGTCCGAAGGGCTTGGAGTTCCTCCCGGACGACGGAACGGATGAGTTCGCGTAAGTCGTCCGGGGCGCTTCCGAGATGCATAGAACAGGTGTCTGGCCCGAAGGCGTTGACGTCACGATTGTATTGGCGGGCTCGTTGCTGTAGAGTCTTCTCCATGGTGGCCGCCTCGCTGAGAAACTCGGCCACAGTACGCGGTGGGCTGCGCACGAGTCCCGCAAATAGCCCCTGCTTGACACCACGCATTAAATGGCGAAGCTTCTTGTCTTCCGACATAGAGGGGTCCGCGCGCTTTAAAAGGCGGGTAATGTCCTCAAAGAACATGCGGACACTCTCGTTCGGGCGCTGGTTGCGCGAGTGTAGCGCAGCTTCAGCTCGCTCACGGCGGTCGGCGTTTGGAAAAGTGGCGAGCAGGTTGCGGCAGAAGGCCTCCCAGGATGGAAACGAAGCCTCATAGTTTTCGAACCATGTCCGCGCCGACTCTTCGAGAGCGAAATACACGTTGTGGAGCTTCCGCTCATCGCTCCACCCGTTGTAACGGGCGACACGCTCGAATGTCTCGAGCCAGTCCTCGGCGTCCTCGAACACGTCGCCATGAAAAGACGGGGGTGTTCGTGGCTGCTGGCACAGGATGTGAGCTGGGAGCCTACTCTCAGTTGACATGGCAGCTGGCTCCTCCTACGTCCGAGGCTGTGTCGTCCTGGTGGCTGCCGGAAGGGGTCCCTTACTTGGTGGCCTGCGACGTTTTATGTTCGCGTCGACCTCTTGTGTTTAATGCGCGTTTGAGTGTGCGGAGAAGAGAAGGAGGACGGAGCTGTGCTGACGTGTCTCGCATGGGCTCCCGCCTCGAAGCCACTTTTCGGCAGAAAGAGTCAGCCTTCGGGCTCGAATATTTTGGACGACATCCGGGCCATTGTCCAGTGCCTGCTGCAGCCGGATTTTGCCAATCTACGGACACCTAGGCATATTGCCGGCTGACTGCCGGCCTAGCCATCGAGCTCGACCTAGCTCGTCACCTCTCCGCCGGGAACTGAGCGCCCAGGGACCCGCACAGATGGAGTACGCCGTGGAAGGCGAGAAAATATCACCGTCGGAGCTCGAGGCCGGAAAATGGGAAACCATTCTTCGTTACCGCGACCGACAACGAGGCCTGAAGAATGAAGGGCCCGCATCAACCGACAACGAGCCTGCGCAGGGGCACGGCCAAGGCAAGTCTAATTCCAATTTTCCATCGCGAAAGAACGGGAAGAAGCTACTTGCACTCAGCAAGAAAGCCCTTCTCCCACGCTTACCGACCGACGACTACAAAATCGTCTGCCGACCACAAGCTTGGAATCTGAGGGACTTTGCGCCCGGACTACTACTCTTCTGCGCCTGCGAGGTGGCCAGGCTGCCGTATGATACGGTGAAGAATGAAGACATTATCAGAGTCAATACGGCCAACAACACCTTTACGCTATGCACGCCCGATCGTCAACGGGTGACTGCATACGCCAATATTGAAAAACTGAACCTCCAAGGTCAAACCTACAACGTAACGTCGTACGTGGCGGCGCCCGAAGACTCGGTAAAAGGGGTCATTTACAACGCCTACGCGGGAGACTCGCCCGAAGCGGTTCGCCAAGGCTTCGGAAACCGAAACGAAGGAATAGAAGTTGTGGATGCCCGAAGGATCGGGAAATCCAGAACAATACAAATCACCTTTTTTGGAAAGAAGCTACCCAGCCAAGTAATCTATCAGTGCGGCGTCTTTCGGGTCCACCCCTTCAGGGAGCAACATGAGGTATGCTAGAACTGCAGGAGAGTAGGACACCGGGCCGATGTCTGCTACAAACCTACAATGAACCTTTGCCGCCGCTGCGGAGAAAATCACTCGCCTCCACCTGAGAGAGAACAGCCAACCTGCCAACCAGTATGCATCGTCTGCAACGGGGGCCACAACACAGGCAGCCGGAACTGCAAATTCCGGCTGATCAACAAGAACAAACAAGGAACGCCCCATGGCAACCAGACACCCAAGCAAGGGGACAACGACTCATCACTACACGGACACCAGTCTAGGCCCAGGAAGAAGGAACACGGTGCTACCGGAAAAGGAGGAAGCCACAGCCGGAACAACTCCAGCTCCTTCCCGCCCCTGGGGAACCCTGCAGGGAACGACAAGAGAAGCTCAAGCCGCGGACGCAGCGATAGCCGCTCCAATAAAAAGGTGAGCTGGCCAGCAGAGGCCTCCCAATCTATTGACGCTCGAGAGAAGGAGTTTCAGATCCGACTACAATCCCGAGACGGAGAAATTGCCAGCCTTAAAAAAGAGTTGGCTGACATTAAACGCCTGTTACAAGCGCATCAGGTACAGAATGCCACTGCGGCTAGAATGCCACCCACCGCGTCCCAGGATTCGACCAATAATGCGATGGAAACAGACGCTATTTGCCACACTCCCTCCAACGCGTCCCAGTCTTCAGCCCATAACGCGACGGACACAGACGCCAGAATAGCAACTAAAAGACCGCATCCTAGAAAAGAAGGCGAGGAATCCAAAAGAAAGGCCGAGGCTTCGGAAGCCGACACCCCGCAGCCGTCGAAAGCGCCTACCAAACTCAGGGCAGACATCAATACTCTGTCAGAGAGAACTAGCGCTATATCAACAGAACAAGCAACCTTCCAAGGCCTCGTTACTACCAAATTTGCAGAGATAGATATTCGCTTTGCAACACTAGAGGGACAGGTATCCCAAATAGCCACCTGCATGCAGCAAATAATGGATAGGCTTACAACTGTTGAGGCCCGCCTACCCCCCACCTTGGATCTGTCCACGACGCCACAACCATCTATAACCCAACATGGCACCACGCCAAAAATTTGAAATTTGGCAATGGAACTGCAGAGGCTACCGCCGCAAGCGGGCCCACTTGCAGCTCCACATCCAACAAGCACCGTCTGTTCCAACCCCAGACGTGATTGCATTGCAAGAAGCTAGCGGCAGGGCTACACTGCCAGGCTATAAAGCATATCTGCCACCTCATTATGATACTAGTAACGCAGCCGGCTCCTTCACAGCCACTCTGGTGCATAGAAATATCACCGCAATTCAACATTTTATAAATGATTCGGAAGAAGATTACACCCTACTTGAAATAGTACCAAGGCAAAAAGGAGGCTCAAATCTCTTCATCCTTAATGTATACAACCCTCCCAGAAACAAAGGCAATGGACTCCCACACTTGTTGATAAACACAGTAAAGCTGGCTGCTAGGGCTCAACTATTAATTGTGGGAGACTTCAACGCTCAACACCCAGCATGGGGATATACCAAAGCAACTCCGAAAGGGAACCTGCTCTGGCAAATCATACAGTCACTAGGGCTCACAACGCTAAACAACCCGAGCGACCACACACGCATGGGTAACAGTGTATGTGTAGACACATCTCCAGACTTATCCCTCTCTAAAAACGTCAAGGACGCAAAGTGGGTCAACACCGGGCAAAACCTTGGTAGTGATCACTTCATCCTTAGCATCACCTTCCCCACGACAAAACTTAAAAACAAAGCAAAAGAAATACGAACCACGGATTGGGACAAGTTCAGGCAACTTCGCGACAAAACAGCTCCAAAGGAGATCTCTAACCTTAGCGACTGGGTTATCTCCCTGAATGAGGATGTCAGCTCCACTAGCGTTGTGGTGCCAGTTGAGAAGGAGGAGCAGATTGCAGACTCAAAACTGTTACACCTGTGGCAGGCACAAAAAGGCCTCCAAAAACGCTGGAAGCAGCAAAAACACAACAAGCGACTACGCAAAAAGATCGCTGAAATCGAGAGGCGAATCGAGGAACATACACTTACTCTCCAAACACAACAATGGAACCAAATATGTGAAAGCGTCAATGGACAGCTCGGAAATAAGAAGACATGGCATCTTCTAAAACACCTGCTCGATCCAGAACAAACACGTCCCGTGCAACAAAGTCAACTGTACAGACTCATACATAAATATGAGGGTACAACTGAAGACCTAATCAAAGAGTTAGCAGAACGTTATCTAAACACGGATGATAGTACCACACAACCAGATTACCGGGGGACTCCTAATCCAAATTTAGACGCAGACATCACAGACGCAGAGGTCTGGTACGCAATTGGAAAACTACGGACAACATCTGCGGCAGGACCAGACAAAGTAACAAATAAGACTCTCAGGAACTTAGACGCAACGTCGATCGCGGCGGTTACAGACCTTATGAACAAATACTGGCATGCAGGCAACATACCACCAGAGTGGAAACACGCGAAAATCACTTTTATTCCTAAAGCGGGTAAGAAACTCAGCACTGAGAATCTACGCCCAATTTCATTAACATCATGCCTAGGCAAACTCATGGAGCATGTCATCCTCAATAGGCTCCAAAACTATGCAGAGGACATGAACCTCCTACCTGAAACAATGTTAGGATTCAGGGCCCAACTATCTACCCAGGACATTCTCTTGCAGCTTAACAAGGACATAATTGAAGCTGACGAGGGAACAGGAACGAAAGCAATATTGGGTTTAGACCTTGTTAAAGCTTTCGACAACGTCACCCACAAAGCCATCTTGACAAACTTGTCAGAAATCAACCCCGGAGAAAGGACGTACAACTACATCCGATCCTTCCTCACTAACAGAACAGCAGTGATAACGGTCGGAACAATAGAGTCTGCCCCAATCAAACTAGGAAGTAAAGGAACGCCACAGGGCTCCGTCCTGTCCCCTTTCCTTTTTAACCTCTCCCTCATCAACATTCCCCCCAAACTGGCACAAATACCAGACCTACATCACACGTTCTATGCAGATGACATCACACTTTGGGTAACCAAAGGATGCGAAGGCTACATAGAAGACACACTCCAAGCAGCAGTGGACATCATCGAGGCATGCGCATGGGATTCCGGCCTCACTTGTTCTGAGCAAAAATCTGAACTCTTCGTGATCCGTCGTAAACAAAGAGGTAGGCGTACCACGACATCCCCCCCGCAAATAAACGTCTATGTCTATGGTAATGGATGATCTGTCAAAGAGGTACAGATCATGAGAATACTGGGGTTGTATTTACAAACAAATGGAAAAATACTGACACACTCACTAAGCTAAAACGCACGGTAGAAGCGACGGCGCGATTACTCCGCCGCATATCTAACCGCAGACAAGGGGTGAGGGAAAGAGATTTATGCCGCCTAGTGCAGGCCTTTGCGCTGAGCAGGATACTCTATGCCACCCCTTATCTGAAAATTTCGAAAGCAGAAAAGGACAAATTGGATAGCATGATACGGCAGGCCTATAAGGCTGCGTTAGGACTCCCACTAAATGCCTCAACCGAAAGGCTTATGAGGTTAGGAATACATAACACCTACAATGAACTGAAAGAAGCCCATTTAATGGCTCAAACAGCGCGATTAGCCAATTCCAGAACTGGCAGGAGTATTCTTACCAGGCTCGGAATTAACTTTCAACCTACGAATAACGATGCTAAAGTAGACTTACCCCGCGCCTATAGGACGGCCCTACTAATCAAACCACTCCCCAAAAACATGCACCCCTTACACCATGAGGGTAGAAGACAACCACGAGCCAAAGCCTTACATAAGAAATACAGACAGTGCGCTGCAACACTTTATGTAGATGCGGCAGAATACAAAAATACCAATGCCTTTGCAGTTGTGGTTGTGAACGAGAATGGTGACCACATCGTCTCGGCGACAATCAAAACGAAATCCTCTGAAACGGCAGAAGAGGCGGCTATAGCCCTCGCCCTAGCACATACCCAAGGGAGCATCATCCACAGCGATTCCAAAATGGGTATCAATAATTTCGCTAAAGGGCGAATTACAAACACCTCCCTTAGAATCCTTAACGCAACCAAATTCTCACCAAATTATTCCGAATTGATATGGGTCCCAGCCCATTCGGGGAATCCGGGGAACGAGGCAGCCCACAATAAAGCCCGAGGTTTCGTCGACCGGGCAGTGGATGAGTCTGGCTCCCTGAATTTCACGAAGGACTCAATGATCACATATCATGATCTCACCAATCATTTTAAACTAGAGAGGAGAATGTTCCCCCTCCAGACAAAAGACTTACTAAAGAACAAGAGGTTACGTGGCGTCGTCTACAGACGAGATCGATACGCACCCCATCACTCCTCGCGCACATTTATCCAGATCTTTACAACCCAAACTGCAAACACTGTGGCCAACGTGCTACCTACAATCACATCCTGTGGGACTGCAAAATAGAGCCACCTCCGGGTGATCGAGTTACAGCTCCTTCTCTCGAGCGGTGGGAGACCGTGCTGGCTAGCTCTGACCCCAGAACGCAAGTTTTGGCGGTGGAGTGGGCTGACAAAGTCGTCGAGGGCTATGTACTCTCGACCACTTAACGCGGCCTCTTGCCAAGCTCTTCCCGGCGAATAAAATGTTTTACAATCTCCTCGCAGGCGGCGGCCGCGGCGCTGGTGGACCGGGGTGAGATCCGTGATCACAAGTGGGCTGCGCGGGTCTGGAAGCGTACCCAGCACTGCCTCCACCAGATTTGTAACGAATAGTACACCAAAAACACTCGGGGACCAAGGAGCTACACAGCCGGTAGAGCGAGCACGAGCAGGAAGAAGATTTTCTTCGTCCTCTGCTTCTATCGCCTGAGTTCCCTTCGTCCTCCTCTTCTATCACCTGTGTCAATATATGAAGCACGGTTGTTCGGCGAAAGACCCGCTACCTTCAGGTGCCAGATCCTTGTAGGCTTGAGAGCCGGGCAGTCCCACAGTAAGTGGTGGTTGTCGGCTTCTGTGCCCTTGCGTTTGCATATCGGACACTGAGGCAGAGAAAAGAAATCTCGATACTGAGGCCACATCCGAGTGACGGCAGGTGTGGGTAACCCTGACTAGGATAGTCAGAAACGCAGCCTCCTTTGCACGACTACTGAGGTTTGTTCTTAAATTGTATTCTAGATGGACACTAACTTTAGGGTAACAGATCTGTTTTGGTAGGAAATCGATTTATAAATGCACGACCATGTAAGCATTCTTCTGTCTGAAAGTGGTGGTTCATTGGTTTCTGCATACAGATTGTTTATGGACGACGCCCTGTATGCGCCAGTTGAAAGACTTAAACCCAGATTGTGCACAGGGTCTAGTCGTTACAAGTAAGACGGCTTTGCTGAAGCATGTACAATGCAAGTGTAGTCTAAGCAAGATCGCACGACGGAGCGATAAATTTGTAGAACCCCAGTGTTTGTGTGAAAGGACTATGAGTTTGTTCAGTAATCGCGAGGCTCTCTTTTTCAACTCGTTAATGTGCGGCAGGAAAGTGAGTTTTTTTATCAAAAGCTAAGCCTAGAAATTTGTGCTTATTTTTACTGGTAATTCGGTTTCGCTCAGGCGAATTGAGGGATCTGTCCCTAAGCCTCGTTTGAGTGAGAAAAGGATGGCCACTGCTTTCCATAGAGAAAAACTAAACCATTTTTTGCC
Organism: Amblyomma americanum; assembly: GCF_052857255.1. NCBI lineage: Eukaryota > Metazoa > Arthropoda > Arachnida > Ixodida > Ixodidae > Amblyomma > Amblyomma americanum. The sequence continues at coordinate 85,910,230 of NC_135500.1, read as the reverse complement.
TGCCCTTGTTGCCAGTTTAGTTGTTGTTTAGCTATCTGAACATCTTGTAAATAGACAAAGTACATAACAGACCTTTGTACTATTTTCATAAAAGAATTCATTTTTGCAATAAACAGTGTTGTATGTAAAATACATCCATGTGGTACTCCATGTTCCTGAATACAACTCCTCGAAAAGGTTGGGCCTCGGCGGACATTAAGTGAACGGTTGTACAAGAAGTCCTCAAGGCCTATCAACATCCGGCCGCTGATGCGAAGCTCAGCCAGGTCCTGAAAAATTCCAAATCTCAAGGTTGTGTCATATATCTTCTCTAAATATAAAAAAATATACAGCGAGGCAGTGTTTTTTGTGTTTGAAATCATCTCGGTGAGTATTTTCAAGGCGGACTATGTGGTCGGTAGTGGAGCACGCCTTTTTAAAAAGCACATTGGTGGACCTTGAGAAACTCACGGGTTTGTAATACGAAAGGTTAATCTCATATTCAATAGACTTTCAAAGCATTTAGCTAGACAGCTGCTGAGGACTTTGGGCCTATAGCTGCTGTGAAGGGTGGGTAGTTTTCCGTGTTTTAAAACTGGAATAATAATGGCCTTCTTCCAGGTTTGGGGGTATGCTCTCTGACACTTAAATATTGTTAAAAAATCTTAAAATGCCTCTACAGCTGGTTCATAGAGATGGACAAGCATTTGATAATGTATTTTTTTCAGGGCCGAGTGCATTCTGTTTACCAGCGCACAGTACTGCAAGAATTTCTTGAAGTGTAAATAAATTATTACAAGTTTCATTTGTACTACCTCTTCTTTGCAGTCTTTGCGTTTCAGCTGTGTTTTTGCAGTTTGGGAATAATTCTGTGTATTGAGGTGAACTGGAGACCGCAAAAAAATTACCCAAAATGTCTGCCTGTTGTTCTATAGTGTTATACTAGGAGCTCACAGAAAAGGAACTATGACTAGGGAGTAGCTGCCATTTATCTTGTTAACCATCTCTCATATTTGTTTCGATGTGATTGAGCTGTTTAGAGGGGACAAGTAAATAAGTTTTTTGGGATTACGGGAGATTTATCGGGCTTTTGCGCTCGACTCTATAAAGTTTATAACAGTCTCCTGCGTTGGGCACTTACGAAAATTTCCCCAGCCTGTTTTTCTTTATTTTCCATCTCTGCACTCTTGTGTACACCAAGTTTTGTAATATTTTTTTACAGTTCCTGACGACTGAGGAATTGCTATGCGTTAAGCGGTTATAATTCAGTTTGTGATAAATCAATTTATTTCTTGACCGCTGGTCTTATCGGAAACTATAATTATCTAGGATGACCTTTTCTCTAAATGGTGCCGAGTCGGCTAAAAATAGCTTCCAGCATCGTGGTTTTGTTGGGCTGATTTCCGGCGCACACGTTAAAATGATAGGTACCGGGCAGTGATCGCTGCTTAATAGGTTGTCTATGCCATCCCATTTATAATCGCTAAAAACGTAGGGTGAACTAAACGAAATCTATGCAGCTCATTTTTCCCTTGATCGGAGAGCTATGTGATTATGCCGGTATTTAGGAGGTAGATATTACTTAGAATTAAATTTCAAAAAAAAACTTGCATCAGTATGCACACGTCTCCCAAACCCGGAATCTGCATTAAAATCTTCCAACTACCAGGTATGGCTCTCGACGCTGCTCTAAGAGGGTTTCTAAATCCTGATGTTATACCTTTGGTGTGGATTAAGATATATGATACTTATTGTGATTGTTTTAAAACGAAGGACAATGACTGCAACACCTTCATGTTTGGGTCAAGTTTGATTTCGCGGGTTGCAACGCCAGTCTGGATGGCAATAGCAACACCGCCAGACTGCTTACTTGCTCTCGGTCACACCGAAAGACATTATGATTCAAATGTTTTTTTGCTTAGGACCCATATTGGTATCCTGTAAACATAAACCACCGAAAAAGGTATATTTAGAGTTATTTTGTGTCACTGTCCTTATTTATTTGTCCTCGGCAGTTCCACTGTACAAAGAACGCCCCGTTGGATGATTTTTGGTAGAGAAGTTTAAAACTTGAGATTTCGGTTTTGAGGGTGTCGTTACTGGGTCCTCTCTTTTCCTTCTCTCTCAAGAACGCTGTGCCACCGCTGCAGTGGGGACGAGTTCTGTGTTGCGTCCATCGCCTCGTTAGAGGCTCTGGAGGCCCACGGAGAACCCGGCGGTGTACGGTTTGTAGGCCTCTCCAGATTTGGGGAAATCTTGCGGGCGGCTGACTGAGGGGGCGGCGTTCTTTTTTTCAGTGTTGGCATGGTAGCCTTCGCTGCTTCTGACGGGGTAGAAGTGGCCCTGACTGAGGCTTTCCCTGGGCAGTGGAGGAAGCTCGTTGATGTGCGCCTCTCCTGCGCACCACATTGGCGAAATTTGTTTTTGCTGTGAACTGGAAGGCTGACGGAAGCAGTTTTCTTCCCTCTTGATACGTTATGTTTTCCTTTGTCTTTATCGTTATTATTTCTTTCTCTCTGGTACAACTCGGACACGAGCTTGAGAATGCGGGGTGGTCCCGTTCACAATTCACCCACAGTGGCGACGCGTTCCAGCCTGCGGATTCACGATCATTTGATGCACATTTTGCACGTGTTTAGCAGCCGCGACAGCTCTGGAAGTCATGGCTGAATTTTTCACACTCGAAGCATTGTCTGGGATTTGGGATATAAGGTCTTGCAGTTATTTTAATATACCCTGCTTCTATGGATTCGGGGAGCTGCCTGGAGGCAAAGGCCAGGTCAGTGTTTTGTCGGTGTTTCCTCGCCTTTGCAGATTTTGAAACGGCGAACATCGGTGACGTTCTGGTTTTTAAGACACTCTAACACTTCATCTTCAGAAAGTATTGTATTGTATTATGTTTAATTGCACGCAGGCAACTCAGGCCATCATGCGCGAAACTCAATGTAAAAGAAATTGTTTTCTGCAGATGCGTTTAGAGGTACTAATTATAGATAGTGCAGGTGACGTAAAACATTTTTTGCATTCTCTAATGATAAAGAAAGAAATAAACTTTATGAATGGTCAATATTAATGGTTAATATTAGGAGCTTTAAAGAAGGTCGAGTAGTATCAGCAGGCATCGTCAGCTGGGGCAGAATGTTGAGCCTCCCAACCAGTAAAACAAAACATCTGCCTTCTCAAGAATGAGAAGGTGGCTGAAGTGTATCAAGAAATGAAGCGAATCAGTGGGTAAAGGTTTAGAATTTGCTGAGAAAACCTGCTTCCCTTAAAAAGCTAAAAGCACATGTCATGTCAGCAATTGCATCTTCACTCAAAAGCAACTTTGTGTTTAAAGGGATGAATTCATTATAAAACTGAGTAAAAAATTTTTTCCTATGTTTATGAAGTATTGTGCATGAGTATTAAAAGTGGTTGATTCTGACGTCATCTCCACACTTTTCACAAACCGGTTTGTTTTCCTTTCTCAATAGAAAATTGCGTGTGATGTGTGTGGCCTATACGAAGACGACATAAAATAAATGAAGCTCTCTTGTTGCAAACATGACTTGCATTCACCTAGAACTGGCTTTACCAGGTGCAGTGTGCTTGCTTCATTGCTCCAAGCTGTCTGTCATTTGTTCCTTAACATCTGTTGTACTAACCTTGTGTAATCCTTAAAGGGTAATGTTTTTTTTGTTTCCTTGCCCTGAGCTTGAGTAGCGCACAAATCCTCCAAATTTCCTCGCACCACTGCGCTTCGTAAGTGACTATGCGTTTTTTATCCATCAGTATTAAATTCTTTAAAAGTAACCTATTTCCAATCGTGTGCAAGGAATTCTTCTATCATATGTTTCTAGGGAGTTTGTTTTTTTACAGAACTGCGTAAGAGTGAAATCACACATTGCAAGGAAAGTGTACCATGGAGGCAGTGGTTCTTGTCTTCCAGCAGTGCTCGGTAATGCGTCTAGTACGCCGAAGTTTTGACACATCTCTTCAAAATGCAATAACAGTAGCCGGGTACTTTGCGGTTTGTTGTTAAACAGTGTTCTAGATGGGCACTTTGTTATTATTTGGTGAGAGATGTGCGCAGGTACTGAACTGATTATAATCTATGAACAAGTGAGCGTCGTTATTCTGTCTATAAGTGATGGTTCATTAGTTTCTACATATAGACTGTTTAAGGGTGACGTCCTGTATGCACCAGAGAGGAAAGACGCAAAGCTCAGTTATGTACTGGATCCAGTATTTTAAGGTCTTCTTAAGAAATATTTAGGAAATCGTGTTCAGATATTGCGCCTTTCACTGTGTTTAATGATCGATGGGTAGTTACGGATACAGGAATGTCTACAAAGAATGCTGCGGTTCTAATATAATTGGTTTTTGGGGAAAGAAAATGGCGCAGTATCTGTCTCATATATCGTTGGACACCTGAACCGCGCCGTAAGGGAAGGGATAAAGGAGGGATTGAAAGAAGAAAAGAAGAGCTGCCGTAGTGGAGGGCTCCGGAATAATTTCGACCGCCTGGGGATCTTTACGTGCAGTGACATCGCACAGCACACGGGCGCCTTAGCGTTTTGCCTCCATAAAAACGCAGCCGCCGCGGTCGGGTTCGAACCCGGGAACTTCGGTTCAGTAGCCGAGCGCGCTAACCACTCAGCCACCGTGGCGCAGTTTAGAGTATTGTACTTTGTCTCGGATTTGGACGAGTAGGTCGCCACTGGCTAGCTTCGTCACCTTGCAGAGAAAGCACAGGGCATCAGTTAGAAATTTAGAAACAGTAAAAAGAGACATTTTTCCACCTTTTTGGTCTGCTTCTTCACTATGTATGACATGTTACCTAGAGCAAAATACATTTTTTGCACAAATCCTGCTGTCGCATCGATCCGCACATTTTTTAGCACGATAGTTTTGAGAGAGAAGTGAATCCATTAAATGTACGCTTTTTTCGGCCGTGGTACCAGCCACCCACCAAGGAGCGAAAGAGGAGACAGGGCAGGAACTAGGAAGAAAGTCCTGCTCACGCCTGGTGTACATCCCAACTATCACGAAATATGACGCAACTCAGGGTTGTTGGCCTTACAAGGTTAACCCTCGCCGACAGGAAAAAAGGAAAAACCAAGAATTGACTAGGAGACAGGAAACTTTTGAGAAAGGGGTAAGAAAGTGAAAGATAGAGGGGAGTAGAGAAAAAGGCAACTCCTGATTTCCCCCTGTCGGGTCAAGCAGGAGGTGCCGTCTGCAGGAAGATGGGGCCGAATAGGGTGTTGCCTCCACCGAGGGGCCTTAAAGGTCCCAGCGCTTGGCGTCACAACAAGCACTAGGATCCTTTTTCCCCGGACACGGCTTAGCCACGCATCGCTAAGCGCGGGTGCTCTAATGCATAGTGACGCTCTGCTCACAATCATCCCCCTGCGGGGATCTCTTGCGGATGTTTGCGAACCCTTGGAGTCGCATCTCATCACATCTGCATCAAGCAGTGGCCTTGCCAGGTGAAGTGAAAGTAATTCTTTAAAAATAAAGAATAAGAAAAGGCTGTAATTTTTGCACCATTACAAAATTTTGGTGCAGACTATGTTAAAATGTGTGGCCAGGGCTGCTGACGCGCCGTGGTGTCTCAGTGGTTAGGACACTTGGCTACTGATCCCGATTACCCGGGTTCGAACCCGACCACGGCAGCCGCGTTTCGATGGAAGCGAAAGGCTAAAGCGCCCGTGTGTTGTGCGTTGTCAATGCGCGTGTTTAAGATCGCCAGGTGGTCAAAATTATTCCGCAGCGCTCCTCGTCCTTACGGCGCGGTTCATGTGTCCGCCAATATGTGAGACAGATACTGCACCATGTCTTTTACCCAAATACCAATTTTCATTTTTTTCTTGTGCGTTACTCTACCGATTAAGACAAGTTCTTACGGCAAAATTAAAACATTTACTCTATAATGAGATTTTACACCCCATCTAAACTGTTGTAGTCTTCTATGATGAAATACACCAGTGACAGACCTTAACAAGGTTTTTTTTTACAAAACCCTCCGTCACGTAGCACACGTTCAGTACGATGCTCAAAGCAGTGAACTGTTTCGTTTACTCTTTGTGGTATCGGAGTCAAACGAAATTCGAACAGCGGAGCGCTTGGTCAAAAGTTCATTTTACTCCGTTGACCTGTCGCCATCAGAGATAGGCTCGTTCTTCCGGTGTCCGATTGTCTTGCCTCTGTTTTACTCAACAGTTGATTTCTCTTCTGACGATTTTAGTACAAAGTTTTTGGTGGAGCTGTGACATAAAGTTCCTTACAAATAACAAGAGAGTCAGCGACGGCGACATTGCTCACCGAACGCAACCCGACACCTTTTTTCACTGTTCGCATCGTACGCTAATAACCGGGCGATGATAGAAGGAAAATCGAAGCGCTGCAGGCCATGGAGCCAAGTGCGCTCGCTTAATCCCGCTGGCGCCATCGACGCCGCGCTGCGCTAGTTGCATTTGGTGGGAAGCATAAATCCGGAGCTCTAGCGCAAAAGTGGGAGAGAAACGTCAATGAGAACCGATGCAAAACTATCGCATGCCGGATGAGCGCGTCTAATTCTGATTATGGCGTGCAGTCTAGGCCGGGCATTTGGCCACGCCCTCCACTGTCCGGATTTCATTTGACGCCGATAGTATTTCCTGTCACACGTATGTATGAGCTGAATGTCTTCTGAAAACACAGATATTCCTTGAAATGTATGTAATGTAATTTATATAATTTACCAAAACCACTCGAGGTACCGTAGAGCATAGATTGATAGATAAAGAGGAAGAAGAAAGGCAGGGATGTTGACCAGAATTGTTCCCGGTTGGCTACACTGCACTGGAGAGGAGGGATGAGAGGATTTAAAAGAGAAATGGAGCAGAGGTTGGAAACACAGTCAAAGTTCGTCATTGAAGCCAGTCGCTCTCACAAATTGTGTAGTAGTCCTTGAGAGCAGTCGACTGCTCCAGCCATGCTCCGAGGATCTAATCCTCTGTTAATGGGCGATGATCTAGATGGTCCAGAGCACAACACAGCGGGTCTCTCTATCGCAAAAGTGCGCCAGCAATCTCAGTCGTTCCTGTGGAGTTTATACTCTGCTCAACATAATTGCAGCTATTCGGGGCTGCAGTTCAACTGAGCCACAAAAACTGAATGCAGCCCATCCAGTACTTGCTATTCGTTGTGAGTTGCTCGCGTGCGCAGGCTGGGAAGCACAGCAAGCAAGAGATTCATGATTGGCGTGAGCATTTCAAATACTTGTACATCTTGGCCACAGTCCAGATCATGGCTTTTGTCTACAGCCGTCGTAGGCTTTGGACACTGCGCTGTAAGCATCGTCCCTGACCCAGTAGACGTGCAAGGCTCCGGTAGTGGTGGCCAAATAATATTAGAAGCAGGAGGGCCGGCGTCTGGTGACGCCGGGCTCCCTTGATTTAGTGTGTTTGCTGGTGAAGGCAGACACGTTGCTGCCGCGCTTGAGGCCTTCCCATAAAAGTTTGTTAGTTAGTTATATTGATTTTAATGGCGCAAAAGCAACTATGGCTATGATGCGCCAAACACAAGGTTAGGTTTTTGTTAAATGTTACGATTTTTATACCTAGATTTTGTTTAAAACCTTGGCTTCATTAAGAAACTTAAAAATACTTGAAAGATCAACCAGTGCTTGATCACCTAAAAGCAACTTGGGGTGCAATGGGATGTATTCATTGTAGAGTGTTGTAAAATATTTTTTCTCAGTTGTTCCAATTTTGTACATGAAATTAAAATGTGGTTTAGAGTGAGTACTTCGCCGCACATTTCGCAGAGAGGTTTGTCTTGTTTTGTCAGTAGGAAGTTGTGTGTAAGGTGTGTGTGCCCAATGCGTAGCCGACATAAAATAACTTCAGTGAAACGTTCTTGATGTCTACATGGTTTCCATTCTCCTAAAACAGGTTTTATAGAATGCAGTTTGTTGTTTGCCTGTTCTTCCCATGCAGCCTGCCCTTTAATTCTGAGTTTACTGTGCACTAATTTCAAAAACTCCCTGTGTGGTATGTTATCTTGTTTTATTTGATCAATTCGAGCTTGTGCTGCGCATGCATCTGCTCTCTCATTACCGACAATTCCAACATGGCTGGGCACCCAGCAGAATATAATGTTATGTTTTTGTTTTTTTATTTTAATTATGTTATGTATGATGTTTCCTATAATGGGTTCAGCAGCGTTTCTACAGTGCAGCGCTTTGAGCATACTCAGTGAATCGGCGTAAATGACGCTATTTTTAATGTTTTCTTTTACTATTTGGTCTACGGCTACAAAGACTGCATAACTCTCGGCAGTAAAAACCGATGCTTACTGTGGCAGTCGTATCATTTTTTCATTTTTTTATTGAATTACTGCACTTCCAACGTGACTGTTTTTGACACAGTGTAAAATTCAGTGAAGGTGTCATATTTTTCTTGCAGTTCAAAGAATTCTTGTAGTATGAGCTGATGGGGCATTTCCTTTTTATGTAAGTGTGTCAGTGTGAAGTCTCACACTGAAGGCAGGCTGTACCATGGTGATAAATTTTCATATTTTTGTGCAATATTCGGCAGGGCATCCAGTACTCCTAACTCTTCACATTTATCTTCAAAGCGCATTATTAGTGGCCGGATGGATTGTGGTTTATTGTTGAATAATCTTTTGGATGGGCACTTGGTAACAATGGGATGGCAGAGATGTTTAGGAAGAGAACGGGTTTTTAGGACGTATGCGCATGTCAGTGTGACTCTTCTATCCTCTAGTGCAGGCTCATTAGCTTCAATGTAAAGACTGTTTATCGGGGATGTTCTATATGCACCAGTTGATAGTCGAAGACCAAGATTATGAACAGGGTCCAGTCGTTTCAAGTAGGATGCTCTTGCTGAACCGTATACTATGCACCGATAGTTCAGCTTGGAGCGTACCAGAGAGCGATAGATGTGTAATAGGCATGTTCTATCGGACCCCCACCGTTTTCGCGAGAGCACCTTTAGTTGCTTTCTTTGAAGACCTTCGGCGACGCGAACGACGCAGGCGCACTTTTTCTGCGCCCTCTTTGTATGTAGAATCGTCTCGCGCCATTTGTTTGATTTGAGTTTATTTACATGCCCCAGATGGGATTAGCCTTCCTTATTCTGCCGCTATTGCTCCACCAAAGGGCTACTTATATGTTATTAATGGCCTAAAACATGTCGGATATGCCCCGCTATGCGCACCGTCACTTATAACAGTGCATAATCCACTCCCGCAGTCACCATCTATGCACACACCCACTCAGAGCAGAACATCATCCACTCCAGAAGTCGCCATCTATGCACATATTCAGTCACAGCCGAACAAGGCCATCGTACTGCCACTATTCATGCACACATTCACTGACAGTATAACATAGTCCACTCCAGTAGACACTATCTATGCACACACTCAATCATAGTAGACCATAGTCCGTTCCTGCTTTCACCATTTGGAGACAAGATCAGTGTCCTGCAGATGCGTTAAAAGAAGGCGTGCAGCCTCCCTACTGTATGTGTGTTTTTCACTCGGGTAGACGATGTCCTAAACTCTACTGTCAAGGGGTCCTGTCTTCTTGAAGGAAGCGAACATCACGTACCTTTTCGCATTGTACTCTGGGCAGTACATAATATAATGCTCTATATCCCCGCACACAACATATAAAAATTACAGCGGAGACAATGCCATGCCCGTTTTATGCTAGCAGGCAGGAGTACGAGCAGAGCCCGTGCGAATTTGATGTAGTAGAGTGGTCTGGGATCTTCTCAGTTCCTTTGTCACACATGGCTTGCGGAGCACATTCCACAGGGTTCTAAAATGATAGGGCACCGTTTCTCTGAAGAGCCTTTTTCCATCTTGAGGCACTTTTTTTGATAAATTTCTTGACGGAGCTTTATGGGCGAGACTGCCACCTCACTGCATCTGACTTCTATATGAGAGGGTACCCAGTAGAAATACAGAGTAAAGCCTCTGCTGCGCAGATCCTGCATCAAGCACAGAGAGCTAATAGACAAGGCATCACTAAAAAAACTGCGCTGTAATCTGTGAAGGGCAGATTTTGGATCAGGATGACGACAGGTTGAGCCGGACAGGACCCTAACTTCTGTGAAGCCGCCTCAATTGCAACAATTTCGGCCGTTGTGGAGGATACGACAGCAGTAAAGCGTACAGACAGTCTAAAGAAGAAATGTCAAAGCCGTGGCGCTAGCTTGTTTGGCCTTGTCCACAGAAGCATTCGTGAAAATTTGAAGATGGCGGACATATTCTTTTTTCAAACGTTCAAGTACGAGCAAACGCGTTGCTGCTAACGTAGAGCTGCGCTTTGCGCTCACATGAAAATTGTGACCTTACAGTCGAGGGTCGGAAAGGACCAGGGGTGTTTCAATCGTTTCCTTTGCCCTCGAACATTAAGGCCTAAAAAACTCAAAGTATTAGATGCCAAGTAGGGCTTCGACTACCGGCCGTTCAGTCTTATGACAGGGGCAGTCTTCCGGGGAAGATTCGTGAGGGTCACGGCAGTTTGCGCACTTCAAGGTAGTCGCTCGGCAAATGCCGCCGCTGTGGGGCTCGGATCATCTAGCGCACACGATGGAGTTGTGGCAAACGCTGCTCACGTGACCGATCCTCCTGCACTGTAGCGGCTTCAGGAGGAAAGGTCGAATTAGGTGTCGAAAATTACCAACCTTCACGTATGATGGTATACAGTCACCCTTGAAGGTCAGCTTCATGCATTTAGACCTACCAAGGCGCTGGACATGGCTTATTGAAACGCTGTCGGTCGCTGGCTTGATTAATATAGGCAATTCGGCGTCACAGGTGGCGATGTCGACGTTGTAAATACGCCCGCCATAGTGCCGCTTTGTGGCCGAATAAGTGGCCGTATGGTCATATTGTCAAGTTTGGTGACGGTGGTCAGACTGTAGCGTGCTCCACTCCTTGCCATCAATTGCAATCACGTTTTTATAGGGGTTTATTCTCACGTCTTTTATCCTTCCCGGTACAACGCTTTCTAGATGCATAGAAGTGGACAGCATGTTCATAAGGTTTAGGTTGTCGGATGGTTCTTGTGGCACAAGCAAAGCGGTTCACTCCGCGGCACTTCGCGCTGTGATCACCGTTGACGGGCTCGATGACGATTACTCAGTTTGCCTGCACAGACTGCGCTTGGCCTTCTTGCTAACGGCCGGTATGAACCCGTCGTCTGTCGTGGAGTCATCACTTGGCACCGAGTACACTACATTGTCCTGGCTGCGTTAGTTACTCAGGTGGTACCGGCGGTTTCGCTGCGCGGCCGCTGAGGACCCACCGGGTTCTAAAGCAAGCCCAACCGCCTCCACGTTCATCGCCGTAACAAAAAGAGAGCGGCTCTTTCCTGGCTGTGGCACAAATTACCAAAAAATTGCAGAGTCGCGAAAGCAGCGTTTTGATAAAGAACAACTTCTTCCCCGTCGAGAATAAGAACAAGAGAAATATGGCTGGTGCCACTCCCCGGAACAAATCATGACCAGAATAGGTTACAGTGTCGTATGTTGACTTTCCTGAGTAAACAACCGTATAATTCAAATAGAGAGATTCACACAGTATCAAAAAATCACCCCAAACATTTAGTAAGTCTCAATTTTCAGACAAAACCTTAAAGCCTTTTTGTTTGTTTTTTCATTATTGCAGTCTGGTCTGCTTGTATTAGAAAGCGTGCTTGTATTACATTTTATTGAATTACAATGCGACCCCTGCTTTCATGTCTGCCGATGAAGTAGATAAATTTTAATTAGGTATACCCACATGTGCACTTATCCCTTCATGGCCTTGAATATGCATGATATAATTATAGTTTAAAGTATAGCGCTGGTCTTAACAAATGTCGGATAGTTCTCATCAGTCTGCATCAGTACTGCTTTTCTGTGTCTCGCATTTTGTATTATAAACTTTTTATGTATAATGTATTTTTTAACAATTTTAGTCACACCTGTGTTTCATTGCACTCATCAGTTATCCACTGTCAAAAGACGGGGTTTGAACCTTCGTCACGCTGGTCGTGAAGCAGCTTTTGTTCTTGTCCTTGCATTTGTTTCTATACAGAAGGAAATGCTAAATGAATTTTAAAGAAAATACACCGGCTGCCGCTGAGATAGAACCACCAAGCCTAAGCTGGGGATTCCAAGGCTGCAGTCAGTAATCGGTTATGCGGATACTTATTCAAGGAATGTCGCCTACTTACAAAATTCTTGACATGCTGCCCTGCTTGACTGTTCAGAAAATAATCCGGCACTTTGATCGACATAAGAGTGTAGTTGGAGTCTAGTAGGGTGGCCAGTCTTTCCAAGACACCTGCCGCATTCTCGTTCAGCGTGATGGACAGACTGTACAAGCGCCGGCTGCTTGCCAGCCAGCGACACAACGACTCTGCACCATCCTCGCTCAGGGAGGAATCTGAAAAAGCAAAGAAGAATACCTCTTAGATTTTTGTATCAGTATCATAGTTTCAATCATGACATAAGAACATGTTAGGGCTTGGCGGTGATTTCTTAATCTCTTTGTACGGCTCAAATGATGCGTAAATAACATTCGGAATTCGGGCCGATATCTGGAAAGTTGTGCAGACTTACCATAATTGCTTTTTATTTTAAAAAACTTACTACTCGAAGCGCTGTTTAAATATCCCATCTTTTCTTTACCTGACACTCTGTGTAAACTGGTCCGCTGCTGGCAAATATAACTTGTTTAAGTATCTATAATGCTTAAAATAGATATAATGAAACAAATGCTAGCTCTAGCATTAGACTAAAATAATTCCGGTTAGTACTAGCAGCAAAAACTGAATTGTTCACTGGCAACAGCAGCTCTATATAGGCGAAAGAGAGTTTTTTAAGTCGGGACCAAATTGCGTGTAATTTGTTCTGAAACTCCAAGCAAATACATGGAGTATATAGCGTCCGTGTTTTGAGTATATAGCGTCCGTGTTGCCACTGAGCAGCATTTCGGGGTGTTTACTTTGTCACGCTTTCTCGAGTTGCCGAAAAGACAAAGAGGCAATCTGAAGTAAGGAAACCAATACACACCCTTAGGTAATCTCCCTTGTGCAGAATTATTGATAGACCGCTTACTTATTACAGGCTTACGAGTGTAAGCTGTAGGGCTGGCTTTGTAGCCTTAATTTTCAATTACATAGCACAGCGGTTATACTTGTCAACGCCAAATACTGTGAAATCTATACTGAAGAAGTTGGCGCGGAAAAAAACGAGGACAAGCGAGACAAATGAAGACGAGCGCTACTCACAACCGAAAACCAACAAGAAAACTTACAAGAACGCCCCGCCGCGGTGGCTCAGTGGTTAGGGCGCCCGACTACTGATCCGGAGCTCCCGGGTTCGAATCCGACCGCGGCGGCTGCGTTTTTATGGAGGAAAAACGCTAAGGCGCCCGTGTGCTGTGCGATGTCAGTGCACGTTAAAGATCCCCAGCGACTTATTCCGGAGCCCTCCACTACGGCACCTCTTCTTGCTTTCTTCTTTCACTCCCTCCTTTATCCCTTCCCTTACGGCACGGTTCAGGTGTCCAACGATATATGAGACAGATAATGCGCCATTTCCTTTCACCTGAAAACCAACTATAATTATAAAACTTACAAGAACAAATCAAGAACGTCCAGATCACATGTTTCTCCGTGAATTCAAATGATATGGTCAAAAAAAGGTACTTCCTATCAAAAAAGCGGACCCAAGTCTGACTAATGCACCTATCTCCACTGATGCGCGTATCCTAACTGTGAGATTATACGGGGAAATTCTCACTGTGCGCTTTCTATTAGCCTTTCCTTGATGTGCTAACATGAAAATATTTTGATACCTTATTTATTTCGTAGTTCACCTGTTTTCAAGAAATTCTTGAGAGATATTAGCGCTTAAAAGTGCGACCGGCATGAATGAGCGCAACCGCATGCAGGCTTGAGAAGAGGGTTAAAGGCTAGAAAAAAGGGATTTGAGAGAATCTTCTCAGGCCCCCGCACACGCGGTTTCTTAAGGTATCGATTGGGGGTGCAATTAAAAGAAAAACAGTCAATATTTGAGGGACCGAGAAAGACGGACGCCTTATATCAAGTATTAGAGCTTCGAGTGCTTGCCGAAGATCACTCATTTCTAATGTGTTCACTGAATGTAAAGCCATCGGGGCCATCTTTTGTCATTTTTGTACAGTTACGTTTAGAACCATGCAATAAAATTAGTGCGCGATTTGCCGCGTCACCGACGAGCACTCCTGCACGCAAATTAAACAATTACAACATTCCGGAAAAGTGAACAGCGTTTTGGACTTTGACTGCAGGCACTCAGTTTCTATCTCACAAGTTATGAATCGTAACACAAGGCCCGGATTGGACAAGTGCAAAATTACGTTGATTATCGAAAGCGTGCAATATACACATGTAGCACATGTGAGCTTCTAATTGGGTGACTCTGTAGGTCCAATGTGGATAGCCCATGTGAGCACCGGAGGCACCAGTGTGGAGTTTGCAATGCGGGCCCCAGTCGGCCCCTAGTGGGCTGCCCACATACGCCCCAATAGGTCCCACTTGGGACTAATGCACGTAGCTCAGTGGGACTACCTCATTCGGCCTGCATTTCTTGATGTCAGTAGCCCATCGAGCTGCCGCATCGGTCCTGTTTAGGTGAGCTATGGGTAGCGTCTGAAAGCACACGTTAGGTTTTTTAGCCCCTCCGAAATTGCTAAGGGACTCATGCGGCTTTAAAGGGGCAATCCCAATTGGGGTCAGTCCACGTGGTTCCCATAAAAATCTGATAGATTTTTAGTGGCTGAAATATCTCATACGCCCCATTCTGCGCTGAAGGCTAAATAACTGTTTTTTTCAATACAAGCCTGACGTAAGAAACCTACCGAAGTTTTCTTTGTAAACACGGCGTCATATGGCCTATGTGGGCTGCCCATAATGAGCCCATGTTTTACTTGGTGCAGGCAGCGTATCTTATTGTTGGGTAAGTGGCAATTGGGCGCTGTCATTCATGCGCATGGTCTGATTAATTTGCACAATTTCGTTGAATGCTCGATGTAATTGGAGGTATTAGAGTAAATATGCTAACGATGTTAATACAATTTATTCATAAATCAAGTTATGAGTGCGCATAATGCAAATCTATTAATTGAAGAAATACTTGCATAACACGGTGAAGCCACGTCAGCGGGTTAAGCTCCGCTGTAGACGATGTAGGATCGCCTGTGGCTGATAATCGGCTTCCCCATTTGGGCTTGCCTAGTTTTTTTCTCGCATAGCGCCCGCAATTGTGTTGCGCCTGACCAAAAGACGTCAGCAAGGGACCGATGTGGGCAGCTTGTGGACGCGCCCACTGAACAGCCCCGGCAAAGCTCATGTAATATCTTAGCCGTTTTCTGTGTGCAACCACAATTATCTCGCACAGAGCCTGCATTTATGATCAGCCTGCCCTCCATTAACCTACAAGAGACCGGTGTGGAGAGCATGTGAGCGCGCCCTTTCTCCAGGCCGCCACGGGGGCTGCGGACATACAGCGGTTTCTTGAGGGCAACTCCATTTTTTTCTAGGAGAGGGATCGTCAACATTGAGCCCACTTTGACTATACTTCTGCCCTCACGTACCCAACAAGACACAGGTGTGGGCAGCAGTTGGACATGTCTGCTTCCCATCCCGGCCACGGTTTATGTGGGAGGTACAGCGGTTTTGTGTGGGCCGCCCCATTTGGGCTATCAGAGTTTTTGAAAGCATAGATGCTATATTCATGCTTTACCTGTCCTCAATTACCGGAGAAGGGACCAATGTGGGCTAGATGTAGGAATGTGGCATGAGTTACCCTTAGCGAAACCGATATGGGACCCATGTCTAATCAAGAAATGCCAGCCCAATTTCGGCTGGCCAACTTATTTCCCCACACGGGTCCGAGGTAGGGGCTCTAGCGTTTGCTCCAGCCCCATTTGCCTGTGAGCTACTCACTAGGGCACTCATTGTATGCTACTTGGGTTGGGTAATATGCATGCAACGCAAGCCAGCACTACCAATTGATACTCGAGGTCCCAGACAACAAGCGTCAACTCACCAGAACGAAGAAATAATTAGTGGCTTTAACTGCGTTGCAGATGTAAAATCTGCTTGCTTGCACACGAATTATGTGACTTACGCAACTCAGGACCATTTTTAGGAATCCGTCGGGCCACGTACATGCTATGTCAAGCTCCTGGATGGTGTTGTTCTGAGCCAAGCCGTTGACGAATTCATCTGCCAGTGGGCCCGATTCCGAAGATATATCTAGGCGTCTCAGGTGGGGGGTCAAGGGCAGATAGGCTCCCAAGGCTTTCGCTAGTTGGCTCTGGTTCAATCCTTGAACATCACGCACCACGAGCGATGTCAGCCAGTCCTCGCGCATTTGGAAGAGTGGGCTGATCTGGCTCAGCGGTGCGAAGAGGATACTTCGCAGTCTTTCAGGATGTGCTCTGGAGGCCTCAACCACTGGTTGAATGACCCACGATATCGCGCAGGACACGTGACGGCCAGCCCTTCAGAAGAATATCAGCGCGCATAAAAGCATTGTTTGTCACATTTTCTTTTGAAGTGCACCATCTGGAGTGCGCAATAAAAAGCCGGTTTGTACTTAACACAACCTATATTCAGAGTCCAGCCTGGCAGCTTTCTTGGAACGGCATCATGCAGCCACCGACTAAGATATCTGTGCGATTGAATCTACCTTCTTGCCAGAAATATTGGCACACGAACTATGAAGTACATTCACACAGACCACAGTGAACCATGCGAAGGTTAAAAAAATAAATTATTCTAATTTGTCTCAGCGCCTATGGAAATTATTGCACCAATAACAATAATATCAACATACTCGGTCGCTCCGCAACACCTGCTAGCCGCTCAGAAATGGAAGCAGTGATAACAAAAAAAACAACGTTGGAGCTATCTTCGAATATCAGTGCCGCGCGTAGAGTCGCAATCAACACTTTGTCTACAGTATTTTGCTGCGGGATTTGCGCTTCTTTTCACAGTGACTATGCAGCCCCAATATTTGTACCTTGAATTGAAGTAGACAGATTTTTAAAGACAAGAATGTATTGCAACAAACTTTTCTGGTGTGACGGATCTCTTCCTCAATCAGGCGAATTAAATCTGTTTCAGAAATCCCACCACGGACAGTGTTCAGGGATCGGTGGGCAGTGAGAGACACAGCATTGTCCCCTATGAACACTTGGTTAGAATGTTTCCAGTATTAAACAATGTCTTTTAGCTCTAGAAACATTTCACCACTGAGCATTTTTGAGAGATTGTATCCTGGACCGAAGGCCTCGGTTAGACATTTGAAACTGAGAACGTGAACAGAGTTCTTGTTTTTTCTGTTTCATCACTATGAAGGACTTGATAGTTTGGAAATGACTCCTTCAATTTCCTCAAGCAGTGGGCAGTATACGAACATTTTGAGTGTGCGATCATTATGCTAAGGAGGTGAAGCCCTAGACTATGATTTTATGTTCGACCACGGTGCCAGCCACCCACCACGGAGACCAAAGAGGGGACGAGACAGGAACTTGAACTTGCATGCAAGTCCAGCCTACGCCATTTGTATACCGCAACTATAACTAAATATGACTCAACTCAGAGTGGTTGGCCACACATTTTTAACCCTCGCCGCCATGAAAAAAGGAAAGACCAAGAAATGAGTAGGATATAGGAGAGTTGTGAGAAAAGGATAGGAAAGTGAAAGATAGAGGGGAGGAGAGGAAAAGGCGACTGCCATTTTCCTCCGCTCGGCTCAGGCCGGAGGCGCCGTCCGCAGGAAGCTGGGGCCAGAGTGTTGTTTTGCCTCCGCCAAGAGGGCCTTAAAGATGTAAACTCTCGGCATCGGCTCCACCACTAGGGTACCGTTTTCTCGGCCACGGCTATGCAACGCACGGCTAATGGCGGGTGCTCGGATCGGTGGTGACGCATTGCTCACCATCGTCCTCTGCGGGGGACGATGGTTTCGCCGCCAGTCGTGTCGCCACTCGTATACATATGCACGAATCAGATGCCCCCCTGCGGGGAGGAGTGGTGTATAAGGCAAGCGTATACTGCATTGAGAGGCTTTCTCAGGACTCTTTCACTTTTAATAAGTGTACCCTCTGACGGTTGTATAAAACTCTACCTCATGCAGGCACACTCGGAACGATTTTTATCCGATCTCACTTCATTTCGAGCCGTACAAAATGCCCGCGTAACTGGTGTTTCTATACATTGGCGCGCGCGCACCTATCCTAGGTCGTAAGCCCAGCGCAGCATGCGAGCCCATACGTTTCAAATAAATGGCTAAGGTTCTTCAGATAACCATTAACGGATAACGACAGCGACAATGCTACCTCCACCACAAGGGGCCGCATGCCCAGTAAGAATACCGACACACATGACCAGGATGTGTCGAATGTTCGTGTAGCGATTTCATCCCTACCGGATGTTTCTCAATTTCTAACGCCATCCCCTTTTAATTGCGTGTATTTGCGAACTCGGTATAAGGAGCGTGTTGCGGCGGTCGAAATTGATGGAACGAATTTTCCACGCCGAATTTGCCACGATATGACAGTAAACGGGAGCTGCCACGAGAGGAACGTTTACGACTGCAACGAGCGAACGCAGTTTTCAACGCGCAGTGCCACTGCGCTACTTGCGCCTATTCGTAAAAAACAGAGCAGTTACTGCAGCTTTTCTCCAACATGTTAGGTCCCAAAGGAGTAAAAAGGGGAGGCCGCAGAGAAGCCACAAGACGAGGAGTGCGCGCTCATAGGCGCCGCTCGGTTGCGAGTACGACTCCGGCTCGAACAGAAGCCGTACGGCACGATTAGTGACGTCGGGAAGCGCCAGCAACGCGAAGAGTGAGTGTCCAAGGGCTAGTGTGAATAGAAAGATCGAGATACTTTACCCTTTCGCAAGAGACGAGCCTGCAGAAAGACGTGGGTGCTACGGCTCTCCCTACGCGCACAGACGGTGGCAGCTGCTGCCGCACTCGCGACATCCACGCTTTTAGAATTTCATAATTGTTTGGAATTTTGAGCAATGGTGGTGCGCTGTGAATGCTTGTTAGGACGTTTCTCTAGATTTGTTTTTCCCAATTTTCACTTTTCACGAGAAGACGGGATTTATGCAATATGGTGGACTTTTTTGGCTATATCCAGGTTTAACTGTATAGTTCGCGTGAGCACAAACAACATAACATGAAGAGCATCCACTGCATCATTAGGCTTCAGTACATCGGGGTAGCAGTGCAAAACCTACTTATGTACACTTCATAATTCAGCCCTGATGCTAAAACCATTTATCCCACAGAAAGGCGTTCGTATACATAATGAGGCAAGATAATAGAAATTTTGCGGGTAGCCTGTAAAATTGTTTTTTAGCGCGCAAAATTTCGATTTACTTCAATTGTTTACTGATACTAAAAGCAGTCAGCAAAAAGCACTTAGGGTTCCGGTTTAAAAAGCGGTTTGATGGAATAATACACACTCATCTGCAAGTAAAGTATTCCGCGCCAAATTGAGAGCCTGAACAAGTGACTTACGTGGCGAAGGTCACCTTTTTTATCGTTTCCAGAGGATAACTTCGAGTGACCCAAAGTAGGGCGGTGTTGATTTCAAGGAGCGGGAAGTGCAGCTCTTGGAGCGTGGTGCAGTCGTTGGCAGCCAACAGAAGCACCGGCAGCTCCGATTCATTGAAGTGGAAATCGATAGCAAGGCGTCTCAATGACTTCGTCGTTGCGAGACCCTGGATCAGGTTTTCGGCGTGCCACCTCACTTGCCTCGAATCAAGCTGCGAACATTCCACATTGCTTTACTTGTAGACTTATGCGGGACACTTATAGCTTCACAAAAGATTATTCAGAGCATGTCGTGTTTTGCCGCTGCCTATCTTTGGGTGAAGCGGTGCCAATGTAAACCAAAGTATATGCTCAATTTGAACTCTTGTTGAACGCAGTATGCGCTTCGGATCAGTTGTTAGTTCATCTACTTAACAATGATGGTTTATCGGGTTTAACGTCCCTATATGACACGCCTAAGCGAGAGGCTCCGGAAATTTCGGCCACCTGTGGTTCTTCAACGTGCACCGACTTCGGACAGCGCAGCTAAACAATTAATTTCAATGTAATTAAACATAATTTGTTCACCCGACGAATTGTGTACTTCACACAAAGTTCGCGCTCCCAACACCACCTACTTTAGTGAAATTAAACGTCTCGATTGATAAACGAGAAATCCCTTTAAGGGGAATCAACTTGCAAATTCTACAGTATTGATAGAATCGAACTTTTAAAAGTATATGCAAAGGCTTCAGGTTTTTTTCGGCCAGCACTTCAAATTATGACGAAACCGACGCTTAAAATTCAGGCTTCATTCACAGCGTTGGAAGGGTGCACAGAATCTTGGTTTGACTTCACCGATAGTAAGATGTAAAATTCTCGCTGCCGTCAACAAAGCGCTGCCATGCATCTTTCCACTCGCGGTAGTTTGCCTTTCGTGACGTTGGTTTCATTCCTTCAAGGAATCGTCTATCCGACTAAAAACGTACCGCTACTGTAGATGACGTCGTCATGTACCCCTCCGCCCCACTTAGCGCTCTGCTCTATGGAGAAGCTTCAAGGCCGTCGCGAGTTTTCTCAACGATTAATTACGACCTTTTTGCAAATACTAGCCAAAATGCATTCGACATGTTTTACTTTGAAGGTTCACACATTCAACCCATTTAGGCGTCGAATTCTAAAACTCCTGAAATTGCTCTTTGAAGAGCCATTGGGGGTGTACAGTTGTTGTCACAGGGGCGCACCAACTGTTCATTTTTTCGCTCATATTTGAGGCGCATTTCTCGCGTGGTGTCGTGTTGCTCACTCTGGGTGCTCGCCAGCGCTGTTGCTACGTCTACTCGACACTTTTAGAGACAAACACCGATCTGTGACGTATGTAAGATGCGGTGGCGCTGATATCGCCGGCTGGAACGACTGGGCAAAGAAATAGGGGTGAAAAATGATGATGGCGCCAGGAATACAAGGAAGCAAAAGGTTTGCAAGCGGTTTTCCGATTTAATAGGGCACCTATGATATCAGTTCTTTTTGAAGAACAATCAAAATAATCCCAAGCAGGTTCTGCAAGTATGAAGTGTCATTTCGAAGGAGGTGTATATTTAAAACACCATGTTTAGTGCGCGTGGCGCCGATTCTCGGCTGAGGCACGGAACGGGAGTGCGGCCCATCGAAACACATGTAAGCAAAACTTTCAGAAATAATTCTTCGTTCCACAGACCGCAAAAGGAGGCGGCTGTTTGTTAATAGTTGACAAGTGGTTTTAAAAAGAGTGAGAAAGTATGCTACGCAATTTCGAAACTATCTTTTTAATATAATACAATGCGGGGCGCACCCCTAAAGCGCTCTATCCGCTTGGGTTGCATTGTTTTGTTGTGTTGAGTTCTATGGCACTTAAGCGCCTGAGGCTATCATGCACCAAACACGAGATTTGAAGTCTTAATTTATCTGCAACATTTTTATAACCTATACTTTGTTTAAAATATTTGCTTCCTTTAAGAACCTAAATGTTAGCACAAATCTATACGATCGCTTTCACCTAAGAGCACGGTTCCCCACTGATGCCTTGAGTCTTAGATCCCTACGTTTGGTGCAGAATCTACATAGCAAAGGCTTCTCTATACGTTTTCAATGGGTGCCCGCGCACATAGGTGTCTTAGGCAACGAGATAGCAGACAACCTCGCCCATACAGCTCTCTCCGGGATTCCAGTACATGGAGTCCCTCATGAAGTCAAGCAAATGTTCAGAGATGTGGTGTTGTGCCACTTCCGTTCTTTGTGGAGCTTTCCTCATCAGCCATGTGTGACCAAGGGTCTCAAAAGGTACCAAGCCACTTTGCTGCACCGCGTTCGCACGGATTCTGCTCGTACGCCGGCGTGGATGTATAAGACTGGCCTAGCGTTGTCACCATTGTGTTCAACGTGTGGTGTGTGTGGTGACATAGAACATTACCTCTTGTGCTGTACTTTGTACAACGCGGAACGGGCTGTGTTATTCGGATCTCTCAAGAAGGCAGGAGTTCCTCACAGTTCTCTTCAGGACATTGTTTTCCCGCGCGGGAGCCAGTCGAGTAGAAGGGATGCTTCTCGCCTTCTTCTACTTTACCTGCAGGACACGGATTTGGCCTCCACATGGTGACCTCAGGAGTGTCTATTTGGGTTTTTGCGGACAGCGTTTCTGTGATTTCTATTTAAGTGTCGCTACGGTGGAGCAATTGCCGGCAGCAACTGCAAGGCTAATCCCACCGGTAGTTTACAACCACTCAACTCAACTAAGAGCAACGTTGGATGGAACGGTATGTGTTCGTTGTAAAACTCAACAGAATGGTTTTTCCTTAGTGCTTCCAGCTTCCTACCAGAAAATATAACATGGTGTAGAGTTAGCTGATCACCGCATGAATTATATAGCGGTTTATCTTGTTTAGTCAGTACGAAGTTATTAGCAAGGAGCGTGTGCCCTATACAAACCCTGCAGAGAATCACTTGTTTGCAACTTTCTTTGGGTCTGCAAGACTTCCGTTCATTTAAAACTGGCTTTAACAAGTGCAGTTTGTTATTTTCGTTGTTACTAGCAGAACTGCCACTTTAGAGCGTTCAAATCTAATTCTCCCGTCTCGGGTCTCATCCTTATGCGTTATAACGCCACTCTTATATATATATATATATATATATATATATATATATATATATATATATATATATATATATATATATATATAGAGAGAGAGAGAGAGAGAGAGAGAGAGAAAGAGAGATTTTAACGCTCTAAAGTGGCAGTTCTGCTAGTAACAACGAAAATAACAAACTGCGCTATATATATATATATATATATATATATATATATATATATATATATATATATATATATATATATATATATATATATATATATATATAGTCCTGATGAAGACCGCACCGCGGTCGAAACGTTGATAAATAAAAGTGTCTTTGTAGAAGTGCCCACTTCTCTTAAATCTATATATATATATATATATATATATATATATATATATATATATATATATATATATATATATATATATATATATATATATATATATATATCTGTCTTGCTCGTAAAAGTGTGGCCACATAGTCCCATCTTTAGTGTGAAGTTTGTGGGCCGACCGTGTGCGCGCAATTATCTGGATGGTGTCATACAAATCAGCGTTTCGTACTGGTTAAGCTGGAGCCTAGATTGCGGCAGGAATTCAAACCAGTGACCTTTATACCCTAATTCCACACGTTTACGAATCTTAACATGAACAGTGCGGATCAACCGTTTCTCGCAGTGTTCGGTGTGGTGTCATACGATTTCGCGTTTCATCCAGCATACGCTTACTAGTTAAGCTAGAGCCTAGCTCACGGTAGGAATCCGAACCAGCGACCTACGTTAGGTGGGTTAACGCTCAATATTTGATCGCTGCGTCAGTGTCGGCTCATTTTATAGCGATAGCTACATTACGGCAGCATTTCGAGCCTTCAGCGCGGCGCCGCCACGCTGTCTCGTGGTAGGTTACGTGGTTCGGAAGAGCTGCCGGTGGCGCGGCGCCAAGGCTGATGACGTAGTTCGTCACGTGGTTGGCAGCGTGACCAACCATGTGGTGCAGAGCAGCTGCTGCTGCTGGTGGCGCGGCGCGCCGGCAAAACCAAGCTCCAACAGCTTAGCGCATGCGCTGTGTCAAGTGGGACGAAGATGAAGAAGGAACGCCCAGCGAAACGGAGTGGCGAAAGACTGACTTTGCAATGAAACTGAGCAAGTTCCACCCTGCCAGCTGTAGCTATCGCGTCACTCCAGGTTTAACCAGAGCTAAACCACTGCCAATTTTTTTCTTAATTCGCTGTGTGTTAAGTTTATGTCATCCTTAAAGCACATATTTACTTTTTCTGTTGCAACGAGCTTGAGCAGAAGTCTCTCTCATTGCTTTTTATTTCGACATAACTCGGGTCTCAGCTGAGTTTAATTTTTATGTTGAACTTTCTCTTTGTTCTTGTTTTATTCTGTATGTCACAAAGTAGCGGAGTGGTTGGATTTCTAGATTAAAGAGGTCCAAGTAAGCTTACATAGTCTATAAATAGCACTGTTAGTGATTCTTATTTGCTATTTTATCTATGGCCACACTGACTGCGTAACCTTCGGCAGTGAAGACGGATGCGCGCTTAGATAGTCTTACAGTTCCTTCAGAATTCGCTCGTACCACACTGCGGCTACAACACAAACATCTGCAATTGGACCATCGGTATCGAAGTCCAGGTAACCACTGTATTTTTGTTCGAGTGCAAGAAAATTCTTGTATGATATGTTGCTGTGGAGTTTGTTTTTTATGAAACTCAGGGGGGGGGGGGGGTAAAATCGCGGATTGCAGGAAAATTCTACCATGGAAGTAGTGGGTCTTGTATTTGCGCAATGCGAGGTAGTGTGTTGAGTGCGCGAATATTCTGGAACATCTATTCAAATCGTAAGAGAAGTGCTCTGGTAGTCTGAGGTCTATTGTTAAACAGTGCTCTAGATGGGCAATTTCTAACTTTTGGTTAACAGAGATATTTGGGTAGTGAACAAGTTTTTAGAATGTAGGAGCATGCGAGAATCCTTTTCCCTGCAAGTGGTGGTTCATTCGTTTCAACATAGAGTGCGTAGGTGTGACGTCCGGTATGCACCGGTTGAAAGACGCAAACCTAAACTGTGTACTGGGTACAGCGTTTCAAGTTTGACGTCTTCGCTGAGGCTTACACTATGCAACCATAATCAAAGCAGGATCGTACCACAGAGCAGTAAATTTGTAGAAGGCTTGCCTTGTTATAACCCACGTTTTGTTGTGAAACGCAGGAATGCGAGTTTTTTATTGAACGTTATGCCAAGAAATCTGTCTTTATTTTTGCTGGTAATTCGGCTTCGTTCAAGTGCACTGGGATCTGTCTGTAAGCCTCGATTAGTTAGAAAAGGATGGCTACTATTTTCAGTGGAAAAAAAGCAGAAGCCATTTCTCCCCGTCCATGTTGCCAGATTCTTTATCGTTGGCTTACTTGACGTTCGCATGATGATATGTTTGAGGATGTGCAAGCTACCTGATGATCATTTACATACACTGAATGCATAATGGGCCTTGAGAATATTTTGATGATAGAATTCAATTTTTAATACAGAGTTGTGCTTGAAACACTTCCTTGTGGCACCCTATTTTCTGAATGAAATTCCTCGGAAGTATTTATTCTGCGCGAATATGAAATTAACAGTTAGATCGGAAGTTTTCAAGGGAATTCAACATCCTACCGCGGATGTCAAGCTCAGCCAAGTCGTGAAAGATCCCTAATTAACATGCTGTCATATGCCTTCCCCAAATCCAAAAAGACAGCAAAAAAGTTTTGTTTGTGTACAAAAGACTCTCGGACAGTATGACAGTATTTTAAAGACGGGCTAGATCTGTAGTCGAGCATCCCTTCTTAAAACCAACTGATGAACATTTAGAAGTTCATGGGCTTTTAGCGCGAAGGTAAGTCGGATATTTAGAAACTTTTGAAGGATTTCGCAATACAGCTGGTGAGGGTTATGAGCCTATACCTACTAGGAGAACTAGGTGGTTTTCTGGTTTTTGAACTCCAAAGATAAGGGCTTTTTTGCAGGTTTTGAGTATTTTTCCTGACACTTTTTCCGGTTCAGACAGATGGGCTAACACTTCATAACTAATTTATTTAAAAAACACGCTTTTTTTTTACAGGCACTTGTCGGCTGTTTTTAGTTTTCAGGTGTGCCTTTATATTCTACACAATGATTCTTTGTGTTGGGAACTAGAAACTGCAGACAAATATTCACACAGAAAGTCTGCCTGTGCTGCATTTGTGTGCGTACCAGGGGCTGTCAGAAGAGTAAATATAAATGGGGAGTAGCTGCAATTTGTCTTTTCAACTTTCTCTCACACTTTTTTTGATGTGGTGCGAGCTGTTTATATAAGATGATGATGATGAGAGGGAATGTTTATGGCGCAAGAGCATCTGCGGCTGGAGAACGCCGTGGCACATCCTAATTTCTTTTGGACATTGTGGGCCCAAAGACCCAGGCCGGAGTTGGCATCTACTCATTGTATCATCATTGGGCACCCGGCGGCACTGGGGATCGAACCCCTCACCTCCCGCATGCGAAGTGGATGCTCAACCACTAGGTCACCGCTTCGGTCAGTACATACGACACGTAATTTCGCCACGAATTTTTTTTTCGGAACTGTGGCGGATAGATCGGGCTTTCGCTCTCGCATTCATACAGTTTATGAAGCTCTCCTGCGTTTGGTATCAAGGAAAAATTCTCCGGGCTTTCTTTTCCGCGTTTGCATCTTTATATTTTTTGCATTGTGATTTTGTTTTACAACTCTAAAGCACTGGAGAATGGCTAGTTGCGCAGCGCCAATACTACATTTTGTGAGAAGTTTATTAGGTTCGTCGATACTGAGATTATCCTGAATTATCTTATCTCGGCTGGTCCTTTCTTTAAACAGTGCCCAGTCAACTAAAAATAGCTTCCAACGTCGCGGTTTGGTTGGAATGATTTTTATTGTAAAATCTAGGCTAATTAGAAGGGGAAGGTGATTGTTTCTTGTAGGTTGTCGATGACCTCCGTTTTAAAACCGCAAAACACAGATGATGAACTAGAAGAAAGATCTTAAATGTTCATTTTCCCCGATGTTGGGGAAGAGTAAGTAGGCTAACCGCTGTTCATTAAGCAAATCTTTTCACACTGAATAAAATCCTACATAATTTGGCGTCCTAGATGTGTTTTTTACTTCCCCCAAAACAAGAATCAGCTCTAAAATTTCGAACTACCAAATACGCCTCAGGCTTCTAAAAGATCTAATTCATGGGCGGTTAGTCCGAGATGAGGCTCTAGATATATACAGCGCACTGTTCTTTTGTATTTAAGGAAAGTGGGTGTTATGGCTTCAAATTTAGTCTTTAACACAAACTCATGCGCGGAGATGTCGTTTTTTACTATAATAGCAACGCCACCAGAGAGCCGGCTTGCCTTCTCTCTGATGTTGTGAAAAACTGTTTCTTGACTACATTTGTGTGATTGGCACCTAGGTTTGTTTCCTGTATACACAAGGCTACAGGCGAGGTTTGGGTTTGGGCGAGGTTTCTGTCACTTTACTGTCAGTACTTTGTCACTTTTCAGTCGGTAATATATCACTTTTCTGTAACTTTTGTTTAAACTTTTTTTCCGTTCTTTGCCTGTTTCTTGTCTGTTCTTTGTCAGTTATCATTTCTTTCGGTGCTCTAATAATTTGCTAGCATTAAAATCAGCGAGTCGAGAAAAGCTTTTCGGAGCCTAGTTTTCTTTGAAGCCTTCGATAGCTACCTGTCATGGCGGAAAAGCGGATAAAGAGAAAGCCGCCTCCCAGCATGTAGCGAAGAGGAAAGAGAAGCCAGAAGCTGGCTGCGATAGGGAGAACCCAGAGGGTGGTTGCTGTCGATGGAAGAGGTACTGACGCGGCCGGAGGTATGCGAAACCGTAGGGTGGTTGCTGCGGGAACAACCCGCTGAGTGGCTAACATGGAAGATGGAGGTTTAGAAGGAATATAAGCTGACAATGGGAGCGGAGATTGCAAAGCGGCGTGCGCGCTTCAGATGCAGCTCTACCCCTGAAGTGGTAGTGTACAGGCCATCTTCAGAACTAAGTGTCGATGGATACCGGGAGGAGACATTGGAATGGGGACCAGGTGCGCAAGTTAGTCATGCAATCAGGCGCAAAGATGACATGGTGGCAAATAAAGGTGAACATAATGAAATGGGCGCGATGTCTCGGGTCGTGCAAATAGGAATGAAACTGTAAGGCGGCGCATTTACGTCAGGTAGGTTCATCAATTGACTGTCAATTTGTTTTATTCAAACAGGTCTTGGAAATTTTGTTTAAATTATGTTTGTGAACCTCCATGCCAAATAACTTGTCTGCTAAGTAAAGTAAATCATTGTACAAAATTGTGACCAATTAAGAGCTGTGCATGAAAGAACGTCAATGTGGGCTAGATGGTGCATTCTACTTGAGACGGAACATAATAGCTCTGAATATAGACAAACACAAGTAAGACCAACGCAGGACAAGCGCTTGTTCAGCCAGTTGTTTAGACAGTTGAGTTCAGCTTAGAAAACCGACAGGAATCACCAGGAATCATCTAACATTCCGAAGCCGCCGTCCAAGCCCTGCAAGCTTCACTACCCCGCATTTTGCACAAACAGCTGCTTACAGAAAGCACTGAACTTTACCACGGCGCAGTAGTTAAAGGTTACGATATACTCCACGGCTTAAAGCACACTGCGGCGTCACAGGAAACCAGCATAATAATCATGCCATCCCATCTGCCCACAGCGACAGAGTTCATGTGTCTATTCATATATCAGTGGTTGACGAAGCGAGCATGCTTCGCACGCTGGTGACGGAACTCATACGTGGAACACGACCGAGTTGTTCAAGCAACCTATGAGTAGATTGGACCCAAGACTACGCCTTCATCTTTCTCCTAATAGACCGCTACAGGAAGCAACATTGCTCTGCTCTGTGTGGCCCGGTATTGCTTTTAGAAAGCGATAGTGCTTCCGCTTCGGAGTTGCCAATAGTCCTGCCTGCCACACTTGTGGGCGTGAAGAGATAATTGAATGACTACTCCGAGTGCTCTGGTTTTAGCTTCGAAAGACATACTTCGTTCTATAGTCTGGACTGCCTCAATCCTTGACGTCTTAGAGAGGGTAAAAATTCGAGCTTTAGCCCTAAAATTCTTCGAAGCACTGTTTAGTCGCCCGAGCGCGACAAGCTCGTGTGACCGATTGTGATTGTTCTTCTCAACCTTTTCCTCTTCCTACTTTACATTCTTCATGCCTCTCGCCTAGTGCAGGTTAGCCGTGCGGTTAGCAGTTAGCTCGTTGTTTTGGATTAGCATGCAAAGTGATGTCCTTGGTGCAGGACCTGACTTGTCTTATGCCACCAGGTTGTGCCCCTTAAGATCTAGATGGGCTGGCTGGGGCTGACACATGTATGCACTGTCTTTTGAAAAAAAATATCCAGGCAACGGCGTTTCCTTGTACGCCATGTGGTAAAGCCTTCATGGCACCCCTAAAATTTGAAATATCTCCATGTGTCTTAAAATTCGAGGACAGGAGTGCTGCTTTTCTTACACAGATGTAAACCTGACGGGTATTCATAAATAGTCCTCTACACAGCTGAGAACTAAGACCCGTTCCTTGGTTATTTTGACAAGGAAAGTAGTCGAATTGGGCTCATCAAGGATATTTAATAATAACTGCCCGAACAGAACTGTGAGCCTACTCATATACATTACCATTACTTCTGTTTTCACACAGGTACTGCTGTTTGAAAATGCGGAAAATGTAGCGCGATAAAATTGGCGATTTCGGCCACCGCGCTGGCGGAATCCGTTGACCAAAGGTTTTCCAGTGGGTCAGCTATTCACAACCCTTAAACCACACCCACCTTTTTCAGTATCACTACTGTGGTCATCGCCTGTACTACTAAAACAGTCGCTCTGTTGTGCTCCAGGGCGTCTCTTGCACACAATAGCAGTGACGGATCTTGTCACTCTCGTCACTGCGACATACGGTTAACCTCTGCAAACGGCTGCACCTCGGCGTTACGCCGTCATCTGGAGGCTTACGCAGGCCACCACTCTGTGAGGAGGGAGCATTCTATTTTGAGTGTGTGGTCGAGGGGACCGCGGGAAAAAAAATAGAATTGCGAAACGCAGTCTCACTAATAAAAGTAGTAGTTTGAGACTGCGCGCTAGCGTTACTTTTCTCAAGGCTTATGTTCGTCGCCGAATATAATGCGTTGAGCTCATATGATCTCGTTTAAATAAATGGCACCAAGTACAATGAGAAGATACAACTGGGTGGTTGAAACCGAGGTGTGCTTGCGACCACAGTGTAGTAATCGCCATCGTCTGCCCTCGACTGTCGCACTTGCGGGTTCGGTAAGGCCTCTAGGTTGTCAGCAAACGGGGCCGGACCATGATATTGTCACGTAGTGGTGACGGCAGTCGAAGCAGCGATGAAGACGGACGAAAGGGTCTTCTAAAAGAACTGTTTATTGGGCTGACTTGCACCCAAAATGGACTGAATCACTCGGCGGCGGCGAAGCGACAAGCGTGCTCGGCGGTCGTCGAACAGAATGCCCGCCGCTGTCGGCCGTGCTCAATTTAAAGCTGATAGCGAACATTCGAGATAAAGGGCGCAAAGTTACTAGAACATTCCGGAACAACGTAGAATCAGCTTTGCCTGGCTGCGATCAATCGAGATAAATCTAGTCGCGTCTTGCGTCGCAAACAAAGCGATAAGGTGGTGTCACGGCAGATTTGAAAAACGAACAAACACTGCAAATATTGGCGGCAATATAAAAGAAATGGCGCATAATATACCAGGAGAAAATATGTTTCTCATTAAATAGCTTCTGAAAATTCACCTCTTGCGACGGCAGCGCATTTATGGGAAAAAAATCGAACGTAAAGCTGACGTAGAAGTACGAAATTAAAACGTGATATTCTTTGGTAATACCAGTGAATGATTTATGCTGAGGATGAAATAACAGCTTCGGATGAGCTCCTGCAAAAAATGCATATATAGTTCGCAAATGCTTCGTTTCTATATCAAAATTCAAGTTCGGTTCGGTGCTGTATACGCTGCTGCATTCAAACACTAAGATGAGGCGCAGGCGTGTGATTTATTCGTTATAAGGAAAAAGACCAGCAAATTTCTTGCTACCATAAATTGATTGCGTAAAAAGTTAGAAGCAGAATTAATAAAGGGAACGAGATGCATTTGCAATTATTTTCTATCGATGACATCAATGTACAATGCAGCGAGTCTCATGAAAGCAGCAGCATCACCTACCTCTAGTGTGCTTTCGTCCCATTGGCACTGGCCGCAGTCGACTTCCAGGATTGTGCTATTCCCCCTTAGAAGCGTTGAGAGCGACATGGAATCCTCCAATCCTAAAGTGAAGTCCTCTAGGCGCAGCTTCGTCACAGTTCGGTTTTCCGCCACCGCCTCGAACACGAGTGCCGCTTTTCGGGAGTTTTCAGGATAGCGTACACAAACCACACTCAGGATGGCCGGAGCTGAAGGGTTGGCGAGCATCCGCATAAATTCTGTCCCATGTGTGTAAGACGAGAAGGTGGAGTCCAACGCCAGAGATTTCAGAGTGGTCGTGCGTGTTAGAGCATCCAACGCCTTTTCCAAGAAGACCAGCGCTGAAGGTTGCTGCAGTAGACGGAGATCGGTGAAGGCGAGAAGATCTACCTGAAGCTATATAGATAATCGTGTGCCACCTTCACACTGAAGGCGTCAACATTGCTAACCTTCCTGCGAAACAATCTCGACGCTGTGGTTTCGAGAAGCCCTTGTGCTTTTCACTGTAATACTTCAGGCTGTACCTTCTGTTATGGCAACAGTGTTCATGTCGAAGGGTTATGTGCTTGAGCATGACAATAACTCTCCGTGAGAATAAACGCACGATTCAATGTACACATGTGGCTTCACCAGGCACAAAATATATCCCACGATAACATTCAATATAATTAAATCTAAGTAAATCTGAGCTTTGAGGTCGCCCAGAGTTTTTCACTACTCTGAGTTGCAGATATGTTTCATGCCACATAAGAATATCTCACTTGTTCGAAGGGGCTATGATGGACGCAGCATTGGCGGGGTCAAAATTTGTTGAGACGTTTAGCGGTTTTTTAAAGTGCGCTGACATGCCGCGGCACACGGGTGTTTTAGTTTGTCGCTCGCGAGGCAAATGTATTTGATCACTGTGTCAGAAATGTGTTTCGCATTAGGAACGGCAAGGATGAGCTGGAAAACACTGAATGTTTTTAATTTCGCGTCTTTTAGGGTTTCAGTGAAATGGTTTGAAAATGGGAGCATACAAATAAGTCGAGTTGAGGGAATTATGAATCACTGTAAAGCTGTATCGCAGGTTTTGGTACTAATATCACTGTAAAGGGAAACGTGAAAGAGCGCATCTCGGACGTTGCAAGTTGGACGTGAGGAACTTGTTGAACGTAAATCAGGATTCTGAAGTAGAACCTATTATTGGCAAAGACTGCTCGAACTTTAAAGTGAGTATGCCAGCCAGGCTTGTGCGCTGCGTAAGAAGTAAAATATTTTGGCCCATCGCTCTTGGTTACCGCTGTTGCATTCACACAAAAGAGTACACGCTCTAAATTGTCATCGAGTGGATTACCTAACCGCTGGAATTGGTGGCAAGCACACCAAATCCAATGCTAAGTAGAGTTGCCATCTGTTCTAACGAAGCCATTGAGAAGCGAAGCGAGCGAATGAACGTCGAAGACTAATTACCACACGAACGCCTCGCAAAAATTGCCTGCACGATACTTCACCTGAACTGTAGTTAGGCCTACATCTGGGAGACAGTAAAATGCTCAAGACGCACAAAAAATCATCAACGAGGTGCGAGAAATAACACGTATGCCAATAATGTTAATTTCAGGCAACACACGCTGCACTGGGCACCAGATTGTATGGGTAAGCGCCATCTTATCCAAAGAAAGGAACCCGACGACGCACCTTCCTATTAAACCCCTACGGATCCACACGATGCAAGCAACTATTAAAAAGAACGAATATCTATGCCATGCATCGCGGCCTGATAATTCCGTCATATTCTTCGCTTATTGATTCGCTTGTCAACAACAAAACTGGTCAGTTTAAAAACATCGTTTCTTTTTGACTACGCTCAGCGCCTGAATATTTATTTAAACCAGTTGGTCAAGACTATACGCACAAGTGGTAGTTTTACTTCAGCGTTAAAGAATGAAAGCAGAGTCACTTGAGCAGAAAGCTGCTCTAAAGCACTGCGACCCTGTATAACATCCCACACAGGGCACAAATCACGTACACTACTCGCACTGCCTCCAATAGTCGTTAGTGTTCATGCGGTATTCGTGACTGTGGGAACGAAAATGAGCTTTCATCGCCTGTAACGCAAAAACAACGCTCTCGGAAGGTCCAACAATGTTCGCGAGATTAGAGCTGGAGAAACGAAACCATTCACGCATTGCTTTACTGTCCTATTGAGCATGTGAAACGGCTGTGCATGAAGTTATTTATATTTATTGCCTTTATCACGTACACAGTAGCCCAAGTCATCTAGTAAGCAATTTTATAGATTTATTGATGCTTCACCGAAACGACATCGTCGGACGCAAGCGCGAACACGCCTGCCAAGATCAGTTGTCCTGTATGGCCCTTGTTTGTATGGCAGTGTAAAGGAGATGGGACCGAGAGGAACGTCACGGACATTACCTGAGGGTAGATATTGATTCTGACAATCGTCAGGTGCTTGAGCTTTTTCGCTTCCAACAGGCCGCCTGTCAAACCAAGCAACGTTGTAGGTTTGTCCAATTCAAAATCGACTTCCCGCAGCGATAGTTCGAGGAGTTTCAACTTCAAGAGGCCATTGATGACGGTGACGGCTTGTGATGTGGCATCGACGTCCAATGAACACTTAGTTAGGCGAAGGCAGGTCAACCACATATTGGCTTCAAGGCTGTAGAAGAGGAGCGCCTCGCAGCCTCGGTATCCGCGCGGCGAGGGGACAATCTGCAATATTTCGAATGGTCATACAAGAGCAGCTGGCAGAAGTATCACAGAGGGTACATGCAGGCTACAAGTTAGGTGAAAATAAAATTGGGTGACATCAAGCTTCCTATAATTGCTGAAAGTTTGGACGAGGTCACATAGAGGCGTGGCTGAATTTGAGCACCTGTAATGGGGGACACAGAAAGCAACCCAATTTTATATCCACTCGAAGCATTGGCCGCAGCAGCGTTAACAAAACAATATTCGGCAAAATCTTCTGTTCGGTTTTTACGAGCAGTGTTTTAATAACGTGGCCATTACTCGAAGCCTTTAGGAGATTCTGCGGTAAGGCTGAAACCAAATAACTCAACAGAAGTGCGATGCAATGAAATACGGTGAAATTTATTGGCGCAAAGTCATCTGTGGCCAAGGAGCGAATAAGCTACGACGCAGCCTATGAGCAAGCATGCACGCTCAGAGGATGATGTTTCATGTAATTAACCCAGAAGAGCCGCGTGCAATCTCAGTGGAAAGCTTGCACCGATTGCATCACATACGGATACCGGGCGGAACTGGCAATCGAACCCCGCACCTCACGCATGCAAGCTCAATGCTAAAACGAGTTAACCTGTTCAAAATTTCGTGCACTGATGTAAAAAAAATAATTGGCACAAGATCTATGCTTGCGATTTACTACGCGGGAATAGTTGACTCCGCTTGACCAAAGCCGCTGCTTTAACAGCGCATATGTCTGGAATACCATGTGACGGGAAATAGCGCATTGGGTGAAATACGCCAATTGCTATTTTGCTCCAGATTTCACAAGCGTCCTTTGTTATTGGAAACCCGTTTTAAGGCGATAGCGTTAAAAGGCTCGCGTTGTAGAAAATATCGAATTCGTCGGGGTCGGCGTCATTTAACGTGAGAAAAAAAAGGCATTAAAAATTCCCAGAGAAGCGACCCAGTAGGCAAGTGGGCCACCCAGGTCCCGTAACCAAGTGTGGTTATCACACTCTGTACAGCGAATTGTTACAAAACTGGGCACCGCGGTAGATGGCGGTTAAATAATAATTGTTCGCGTGAGGTTGCTCTGGAAGAGCCATGAATCGAGTAGTCCCACCGGAGACAGCACCTGCTATCCCAGGGCACTGACGCTTCAGTTAGCCCCTGCACTACTGTGCCAGAAGTGGCAGGAGAACTACCAAGGGTAATGAATGTCAAGTAGATATAAATTAATTCTGCATATATGGTGATCAACCTTTAAGCAGCCGCGGCGTACCCTTCAAAAGGACCTTTAATTTTTATTACCTATCACACACCTCTAAAGTAGACTAAGTGCACATTTATCAATCTCAATGTGGTCCTTCTAAAAGCAGCGCACACGAATCTCCCTGTCCTCGTCAGTTGGAACATTAAAGACAACCCGCCAATCTGTCTCCTCTGCTTCGAATTATTTGTTGCGAA
Source organism: Amblyomma americanum (assembly GCF_052857255.1). Classification (NCBI taxonomy): domain Eukaryota; kingdom Metazoa; phylum Arthropoda; class Arachnida; order Ixodida; family Ixodidae; genus Amblyomma; species Amblyomma americanum. Next base: position 85,875,110 of record NC_135500.1, on the reverse strand, counting down.
TTTTTTGTGGCCTGTTGCGAAATTGCCGCACAATTCCAGCTGAAGAACTGGCATTGAGTTTGCGGTACGGTCTTGGCAACAAAGGCGGCGCTTACTTCCAATGCCTAATCCTTGCTCTTCTACATGCGCAGGCCTTGACTTCTGTGATCCCTGTATAATGCATACCTGCGCTAACGTCCACAACTATCTTTCCGGCTTACGGGATCCTGATGAAGCGTCCACCGCATCCAACTCTTCCTACAAGTCAACCAGATCCCTGGATCTACATGACGTCATCCTGAGCACGCTTCATATGCCTGCAACAAACCCCGGAAACCTTCTTGGCAGCCGCGACAGCCATCACTTCGGATGCCTAATTCTTTCTATTCAACTTGTTTACGTTATTTTCCTTCCTACGTTTGTGCACTGTATCCTCTATAAAAGCGTGTTGTTGCTACTTCTGCTCAAACAAGTTTTACATTTTGTAACCTGTCGGTAATGTCTGTTCTGCCTCCGTCAGAACACCATCATGACTAAGAACGTGAAAAAGACCGACAGACAAATTCGTATCGCAAGCTGTGAGCGTCGCCCTGAAATTTCTAGGGTTAAGGAGTCATCAAATAAACAAAGAATTCAAACGATCATGACGCAGCTTAGCGCTATTTTCACAGGAATTCAAGAAAATAAAAACGGAATCGTAACTTTGCAATAGATGCACTGGTTGTGAAAAGTGGATAAGAGCACTTGAGGGCAGACTTTTCCAGTGCGAGCAGCACTCACGACGGTGCAACCTGGAGATTAAAGGGCTGAACGAAAACGAGCAAGAAGATAAAGAGTTGATCGTGTGAGCGATGTTGAAAGTGGGCGATGTTGTTGTGGAGGCTATATCTTCTGCTGATATTGAGGCCTCATCGCGGCCCAAGATCGGGTACAAGTACTAGGAACAATAATGTGCCGTTTAAAAGCCGCAAGCTGAGGTGCGGCGTTCTTGAAAAGGCCGAGAAAGAACGTCTGACAACTGCTTCTCTATACTTACCTTAATTCCCGGGTCATGCTAAATGCAGTACTGATGTCAGTGCTTATCTTCTTCTTGTAAATATGCATTTATTCCCACCTTTAAAGTAATATTTGTTTAAGGACACTGCTAAAAAGCAGCAGTTTCATTGGAAGTTTGTTTGGACATGAAATGGCACGTCACGTTGAGGCTAGTACGGCACTCGATATGAACTCTGTCGATAGCCTCAATATGATTGCGTAAACAGTGTTTCTCAAAGAAATATGACCTTTCATTTGCCGTGACATTCAATTTGAATTATCAGGAATTCATAAGGCCTGAAATGCTCCAACATAAACCCAACCACGAACACGTAGTGACTAGTAGTAATAGTGAAGTAGTCAGTAGTAAAATAACCGCAACGTCGTTCCCATCACCTGTTATTGCGCCTAGTCCGGACGGCTATAGGCTTTTTTCAGCACATTCATTTGTCTAGCATAGTGGTGGTGTATTCGTTCGTGCTTCCGAGACAATCTTTTGAGATAAGTGGCCAGAATTTATTGCCGTAAGCCCAAAATATGAAGCTTGTTGTTTGTTTTGTTTATAACGTCCCAAGATGTCTCGGGCAATGAAGGACACCGTAGTGGAGAGCTTTAGACAATTTCGACCAGCTAGGGTTCTTTTACGTGCACCGACCTTGTACAGTGTACGGGCCTCTAGCATTTTGCTTCCATCGAAATGCGACCGCCGCCGCCGGGATCTAACCCACGTCTTGAGGGTCAGCAGCCGAGCGCCACAACCAGTGAGCAATCATGGTGGCTGATTTATGTATTACAAAAATAAATCGCGCCCTACCGCTAATACTTGTAAAGTTGTAGGTATTTGTCGACCTTGTTTTTGATTTTTCTTCTATTGATGGTACTAAGCTGGATTTACTAAAGGCAGTGGTTTTAGCGTCAGTCTGGTTCCTCAAACTGATATTTCCAAAGGAGTATTGAACAAAATAACACCTTGTTCTCGAAATGTAACTTTGTCTCGTGCGTGTATAAATCCAAGAACTTCTACCGCGTATTCATACTTCACTCGCCGAGCAAGACCATGTCTGTGTGTACTCACATATAACAACATAAATGAATTCAGCCTGCACTTATTTCGTAGTAAGACCAACAACGACGACTGGATTGCAGTTGTCAATAAAGGCACGGCATTAGACCCAGGCAAAACTACTGTTACTATATTTGAAACTTTAGAAGTCTTGTTTTGCAAAAATAAGCCTCATGCTTAAAAGGCGTGAGTAGAAAACCTGAACACAGAGGGACTTCCTCAAAATATTAAGCTGTATGGCGTCTTTTTAATGAAGAAGAACGCGTCAACACTGCTTGCCCTCAAAAACCTTCGCAATAGGATCACGGCCAAATTGAGGAAACTAAAGTACAGTATTGCCAACGGTGTTCGCTAACGTGTCTACGTGTGGATCAGAGAGAACACGGCAAATGATCAATGACGTGCTTGGAATATGCCCCATTCGCACCGATATGCTCAAACTAGTCGTTGATGAAGAACACTTGCCGGATCTGCATTACCTGAATGCTAGAGCTCACTCGTTCTTGCCAGAACAGTTAAAGACGCGCTGCTAAGTGATGCTTCGTGCTCCATACAATACAATTGGCCTGATATAAATTTTTTTGAAACCCATAGAAGATTCAGAAATGTACCGCACATTTTTGTGCCGATATTGACGGCATTCAGAACAGACCTATAATTCATGTCCTCGATGCTATACATCCATATCTAGTGCACATTTTCAACCTCTCGCTTGCTTCCGACAGTTTTCCGAAAAGCCTCAATCGTGGAAAAACAGATGTTATGTATAAACGTAGGAAACAGGAAAGACGTAAGCAACTAGAGACCTATATATGTGATTCAGCTCTTTTCTAAAGGTCTTGCGAATATTATGCTGACCCGACTGGATTGTTCTTTTCCAAGCACAATATTACATCAGAATGTCAGCATGCTTTCCGATAGGGTACGCCTACGGAAGCAGCCCTTCTATTCTAAAAAGAAATCATGACTAGAAAAAATATGGCTATTAAACTCACGCTTGGAGTTCTTAAGATTTTGATAATGCCCTTGATTTATGCGTTACGCAACTCCTCTTAATACATTAAATTATTTTGGAACCACCGGATTCCAATCATTTGAAAGCAATGGCTACCGTTTCACTTCCCCACAGATTTATTCTTGTGTCCCAAAGGGCAGCCTTCTCGTGGCGGTTCTTTTTAATGTGAATGTAAAACTTTTATGCGCATAATTTATAATACCATAATAGTAATCTATGCGAATGACTCAAGTTGGTTCTTTACTCGCCTATTGAAGTTGATTCGTTTATAAGGGCTAATAATGCGTTTTGAAAACCATTGAAATGGTCACAGCAATACAGTTTAAAATTAAACGAAATACGAAAGGAATTTCATTTCCACCTAAGAGGAAACGTCTGACTCTTTCCCACGAGTTAAAATTACCCCTCGACAAATAAGAATTCTGAAAGAGAAAAATACTAGATGTCACTTTCTTATATAAGATGACATGGGATAGTCATGCTGAACAGATGCCGAGTAAACTGCCCTCTGCTGGAGGCGCCCTTTTCCGGACCCGGCATTTCTTTCCGATCTCTCTTAGGCTACAAGTTTATGAAGCCTTATTTCTCTCGCAGCCTAACCACTGCACGCAAGTGTGGAGGACGACTACAAAAAAAAAACGTAATAACTCTTCTGCATCTGGCAAAAAAGGCCATTATCTGGGTAAACAATATACCGTACCTGTGTTCTTCAACAAAAATATTTATTCACCATCAAATTATCAACACCAATTTTCTTTATAGTTACGGTCTACTTTAGCATTTGGACGTTGCTAATGAAATATACCAGCGTTATTTATTAAACCTATTGGGGCCAACACTACGTTCCAACATCCGGATAACACTTCCTTCTGAAGCATGTATGATGCCACGCCACCGAAAGACTTTCTGCATCCTTACCTTTTGCTGCCATTAACCTTTGCACTACCGATATAACTAAATAACCAAATCGTTCCCATCTTAATCATTTTGGAACCGCACGTAAAGTTTGTTGCTCAGTGTTTCTTGGGCGACCAATTGAGCCGTTTTTTCGTGCTATCGTACCGTATGCAATAAACCTGAAATATGCGTTTTGTGACATTTATGTGACCAATTTTAGATTTCGCTGTATTATTGTTGAAATAGAAACGGCAATTTTTGTATATTGCACTCGTACATTTACTGACTTTGCCTAATCTCATATTTTGAAATAAAAAGGGCATTTTGTGAGTAGCACCAAGCACTTAGAAATTTCAGTACTGCTCTGACTGCAACCTGTCGCCGGCGCCCTGAACTGGTCGAGCTGCTCTCACAGGTTCTTGTCTGTGAAATGTTTAAAAGAAATATCAACTGAACTGAACCTACGCTCAGCCTGATTTTCATCCTTCCTACTCTTCTTCTTGGAGTCCTTACCCGGAATGGGAAAGGAGCCGTCTATAAACGTGAACAGGAGGGAACAAAGTACTGACTCAGAGTGGGGGGGGGGGGGGGGGGGGGGAGGCGGCCAGACCAAGGATGCGGTTACGTTTCCTACTGTTTTCTTTTTGGACGAGCTGTCTGCAGGAGCGCAGTAATTTTAGGATTAACGTTAAAGCACAGGTTCACTACATTTATACCGCACCCATCATATTTCCTTCAGAGACTTCATCCACTAGCACAAAGTGCGGATAAGCGAGCTGAGTAATTGCCATGTAGGCTTAACTTTTTCCAGTCACTTATACCCTAACATTGACTTCTGAGCGGAGAAAGCCATCAAACTGGCCATTTAGTACACGTGCAGCCACCGTCGGGAAGACGAAAAAATTATTTCTGCCATAACTTCTTTCTTTAATCCTCGCACAAGGTGCTAGAAAACACATCACAAGCTGGACGTATAGCCAAGAAATGACAGTCAGCCCACGACGAACCTGGCTCCTCCAAACTGGCTCAGGGGTGAACTATAGTGGGACTATCTTGAAATGGTGGCTTGTTTAAGAGTGTTTTCTTTGCTTCCTGTTTCTCTTGGGATTCCTTTGATTAAGATTTTCGTTGATCTGTAATTGATTAAAACCTAATGAATGACATGGCTTCTTGAACCAAATATCAACGCTCCTTCGGTCTTACACTCGAAACGAATGCGCAGAGTAATAGCTAGCTTAAATTGGAAATTCTTTGAAGCATTTATAGGTGGAATTAAGACCGTAATAAACTGCTTAAAACATTGTAGGGGACACTTATGCTCCGGCTTAAGGATAAGAGGTGATAGCGGTAAGAACATAGCGCACATGTATCCGATATCGGTCCTTTCCAACTTTACATTCTTATTTTCCTTCGAGTCGTAAAACACTCCGTGCGGAATGGTGAAGCGGTTAAGGGACGCACCATTGCCCTGTGATGGCAGGTACTGCCACCGGTAGGTGTTGTACTGCCCCCTGCCAGAGTATTTAGTTTCCTTACAATCCGATAAGTAGCTTGTGATGACCCCACAAGGTAACGGGACTTAGGTTGCCCACCGAGCGTTTTTCTTCGGCATACGTTGACTGGGCCATCCGACACCACTCTACTTACCGTTCACAACACCAACAACGCTGACGCCGGATTTTGAGCTTAACGGGGCCTTTAAAGCTACCGCTTTAATAGTACTTAATCACCATGCGACAATTGTCTTATCGCTAATCGCTTTTTTCTAACAATCAAAATTATGGAGGTTGAAAATGTGCGGACGTGGATGATTTTTCTCACCTCAACGCATTCCACACAGCGATGAGCAGCAACGAGGGTGTGGAGGAACTGGGCCGCATATTCGAGTAGCATTGCATCCGAGGTAAATCCTTCATGCTCAAGGCCTTCGAAGAATCGAATGGCCACTTTTTCAGGGGCAGTCTCTACCACTTCAGCCGCCGTGAGATACAGCAGTTCATTGACCGCTGGGAGGTTCTTTAGCAGGTCACACATCCTTCCTGGACCGTCGGTGCAAAGCGGGGGTAATTTTACACTCGCTCGACTGTAGGGTGTTCGAATTTCCAGGAAACCAGAATCTTCTGCCGGCTTCGTGTTCAGACGTTGGCGATAAAACTCTCGCACAGCGCTACGAATTCCAAAGGCCTCCATGTTGCCCTGCAAGGAATCAGACGCTCCTTAGAAACATTGCCATGCTGTCTACATACATGTCTACGACTACACCCTGGTAGTCGCGAAGTTCTTTTTTAGATACTTTGGTTCCGAAGCTGCTTGCATGAACATACTGCAGCTATGCGCAATGTGGTCGTGAATTTATAGGAGGAATGCTCTTGGTAGCTTCGACAAAAATAATCTGCAGTAATAAATGAGAATGGCTACTGGACATACATTCAAAAATTGGCAGGTTCCTGTATAGTCGACGTCTGCAGCCGATATCATGATCTGGACAGATAAATGCTATTTTTATCTCAGTTCGTTTGCGGCGGGGCCAGCATCTTACTTCAATAAGACCTATGAATATAATCGGTAAATATAGGTGAAGGAAAGCACCCACAAGACGCTTGCGTAGCAAATAGCGATGCGTATTGTTCTTAACGTGAATGTGCTTCCGCTTTAAGCTTCCTGCTCCGTTATACCATGATCAACAAAGATCAGAGGGTTGACTGGGTATACGCAATCAAGCCTCTTTAGCACGACATGCACAAACTGAAAATTTTATATGCAACTGCTGTGGAGGTTCGTTTTCTTTTCTTTTTTCCGCCTTTTTTTCCTGCCGCGTTCCTGATCTCCCAGCGCAGGCCCAACAACACTCCGCATTGTCTTGGTCAACTGGAACATAGGCCGGGCCCACTCGAGTCTTGACGGATTAAAAAAAAAGATTCCCAGGCATCATTGTGGTTTTGCATCCTTTACAGTCCTATGGCGCTGTATTCTGCAATGACAATGTTTCAGCCCACTTGCCCTTCACCCCATTCGAAGTTTGGGATGCGCGAAGACAGTGAGTATTGCATCAAGAAGCGTCTTTCAGCGCGGGTCCGTTTTCAGTAGGCTACTCCATAAATGGTCCAATTTTTTACATTGTACATGTCACGAAAATAAAAACTGTCATGCAAGTTTGGATAGTCGAAATTTTTGAGAAGCGAATTTAGCACTACAATTTTGTTCGTTGGATCAATCACATAATGCTTATTCAAAATTATTCAAAACTTGGCCAATACGTTTCCACTCTTTTCAATACTCTTGTTGTCGTGGGTATAAACTTCGAAAAGAGCACCTGCAATTTCCATCAAGTATTGCATCGAATTCAGGACCCGCTGAGACGCTCTACAGCATGTTGCTTTAACACTGTTGTCTGGGCGAGTTGGTTCATTTCTAACAAAGAATGTACTTGCGCAAAGAACACAGGACACAACAAAGTAACACATACGACAAGAACAGAGCGCTACTTCCAACTAGTTCATTAAGAGCAGGCAACTTGAATATATACCAGTGTTGGCCAACAGAAAGATTACAAAACCAAAAAAAAGATACGCCACGTGCGCCGTTCATACCAACATGCCGCCGCCAAGGGTACAACCAGATATCATTCTGTCTAACTGATATGATACTCCAAACATGACAAGCAAAACATAAAACCAAAAAAGAGAAACTGAAGATTCATGAGGAAAACAATGAACGCGAGGAATATGACATATCTTAGCAAAGCAGTGTCAAAAATGCCATAACAAAAGCAGTCAAACATGAAATTGATACCTGTCAACGGCTAAGCTATCCTCGTTGCAAAAGCAGTGTCAATAAAGCGAGTGTGATACACTAAAAATAATAAGCCACAGAGATGACAGCACCAAGTTTCACCGACATAAAGCAACCTAGAAGACATGGAATATACACATGTCCATCTAAGAATGTTATGTCTTTGTCGAGCAGAACAACTGAAGCAGTACTAATGCATTCGTCACCAGTGTTAGCAATATGAAAAGCCTCAATTATTTCTCTCCGAATTTTAGTCTTAGCATGGGCCATAATCGTGGTATTGGTAAGGATGGGCTTGCATCCATGATCCACAGTAAGCGCTGGTAGGCGGCGGCGGCTTTCATTGTTTTTTATCTGCAGATAAACTTCGGTCAACCTGATTGCAATCTGTGTTACAAGTACAACCCACGTACGAGAAGAAGTCTGCTTACTTATGAAAGCGCCCATTCTAAATTGATAAAACGTGGATTGTAGGAACACTTCTTCAAGCAGCGCTCAACAAAAGCTGCCCGCACTTTATGGAAGACAGTTTTGGAAACCAAATTGCCCGTCTCGAGAAAGCAGGGTACCCCACTGACGTCATCAGCAGTGTCACAGTCAGTCTTCTACAGACGGTAACAGAAGGCAACAAGAAGACTTCAAGCCCCCCAATCCCTAGACAGAGCATGAAGGTCATACCATATATCCATAGAATTTCCCACAACTTGAAGAAGATAGGCCACAGATATGACGTAGGGGTTCTTTTTACCGCCCCCAGTAAGGTTTCTAGTATTTGTACTGTCCTGTATAAGAAGCGAGAGTCATGTGAAAAGAAGCACGATAATCATTACGTCCAATGCGCCGCACACGTCGTGTATCGAAGTCCGTTAACCTGTGGTTGCGTATATATCGGACAAACGGGAAAGTGCGTCAACGAGAGACTGCGGGAGCACGAGAGGACAATAAGAATAAATGGTAGGGGAAGCGGGTTGGTGACCCTGACTTCGTCAAAATTGTGCCACCGGGCATTATTAACCAAAAAAGTAATGCATTCTGATTGCGAGCTTCTAGCTATAGATCTCTCTTTACCGCACTGCTCTACTGTCACAGTCACAAACGTCTATTTTCCCAGTGGAGTATACAGAACAGACCACCTAGACAGCTTACTTGCAAACTCTAGCAGGGTAATTATTGCTGACGACTTCAGCTCACATCACGTCGTCGGGGGTTCCTATACTGATTCACATGGATATAATTTATGGGCATGAATGTCAGCAATTGATGTGCGGTGTTGAAATTCTCGGGCCATAACCTTCATCCGCAGACACTCGCCCTCAGTTCTCGATTTGTTCTTGGCAGCAAGAGGAATATGTAAAGAGGCATGGTCCACAATTGACTGTGGCATATCTAGTGACCACCTACCAATTATTTTCAACATATTGGTGAGCTCCCTCCGAGATCATGGTTCTGCCCGAAAATTAGTTAATCTTGCAGCCTACCAACCATCTTTGCGCGCCTCTCTTACATCTGATCCTTGTTCATGTAGGACCGACAGGGCTCAGCGAGTGTTTTCTTCAATTTTGAAGGCTACGGAGAGCTCCCAGTTCACTGTGAGTTCTGCTGTTTGCAATAAATCGCCATCTTAATGGTGGAATGAAGCGTGTGAGACAGCTTTCCGTCGCAGGAAAGCAGCGTGGACGACCCTTCGGCATAATCAGAGCCCGGCAAATTGGGTCAACTACAAATTTTTCTCGGCCTCGTTTAAATGAACCATAGCAAAGGCAAAGGATGACTACAATAAAAATTTGAGCCCATATTTGTCCAACCTAAAAATAGGAAGGCTTTGTATCGTTTTATTGAATGGAATGTGAACTCCTCAGCCATGCATTTAACCAGCACGGTGGTGCTCTCTACATATAAGGCGAAATATTAGTTGAGGAAAGATCGTTGAGGTATCTAGGCGTCATTTGTGATGCCAATACCGATTGGCGGCCCCACATCAAGACTATCATTGAGAAAGGTGAGCGTGCATTACGTAGGCTACTACGAATAAGTAATAGGAAATTTAGCATGCGCCGGGACACGCTTGTTCATCTCTACAAAGCTTATGTCAGACCCATTTTGGAGTTTGGCTGGATACTTTTTTTTGGCTCCTATAAATATAAGCTTCTTCCGTTGCTGATAGAAAGGCGCCCGCTGCGTCTCTGCGTAGGTCTGCCTCAATCACTGTCCACCGCAGTTGTGTACTTGGAGGCTCGTATTCCCGAACTAAACTGCCGTTTTTAACCTTTTAACTGTGAGGAGTTTTCTGCAGGCATTTGAGTCGGCTCCTGGTGCGCTACACCTATTTTCGTCTCGCTGCCAGCCCTCTTTCTCACTCCTCATTGGCCATGGTTCCGCCTCCCTGAAGTTGTATTTACTCAGAACCTTTTATTCAACATTGGTGTGGATCTTCCTTGTAAATATTACTTTTGATTATATTTTCCCACCTAATGCGAAGCATCTGCCTGCAAAGACATAAACTGGACTCCTCTTTGATCACCTTGCCCATTACCCTCAACATTCTGTGATTGCTACAGATGCGTATGGGGCCGATCTGAAGGCCCGGATTACACAACCATATTTCTAGCACAGTTTATGGCTCTTGGGCTGGCCGCTTTGAAAATTTCGACAACTGTTTCTCAGGTGATATTCCTCTCAGATTTTCTCTCTATTTTGTTGGCGCTGGAGTTCACACGGAACGCTTTTTTGAGAGGCTCGCTAAATTGTTTTATTCCTGGATGGGTGAAAGAGATTCGCTTCGTTTGGATACCAGGCCACTGCGGTATTTTACAAAATGAAGTAGCAGACTTTTTGGCAAAATCATCTCTAAAACAACAGTTGCCTGTAGCGTCCCTAATCTTGTTCTTTTTGGCATGACTCGATTTCGGCGTTTTCAGTTTATAACCGCCACGAGCAACGATCCCTTACTCTCTACTGTTGACTACCAACATCTCATGTACGCATGGAAGGCTCGTGCGTGTATATCCCGGCAGTGTAAGGTAGCGATGACTCTCATGCAGTGCTGGATTCCCCGTTTAAATCTTTACTTACTTAGATGCGGGTTCAGTCCCACAAACCTTTGTGCGGCTTGAGTTCAAGTCGAGACATTGGAGCACTTCCTACCCTCGTGCCGGAGGTTTGCACTTCAGAGAAGAGCACACCTAGAAATTCCTATTACGAAGTTGGGTCCCACTTTGTCGGTTCCCTCCTCCTCTTTCGGCGCGAGCGCCAGGGGTTTTGCATTGCATCAAGTTTGCGAATACCTTCACAATTCTATAGCAGCTACCCGCCAATTCCCTTGCTAATTGTTTCCAAAATTTTCGCATTCAAAATACCATTTTTGTATTTTCATATATTTAAATCTTTAATTCTAAGATATTCTCTCCCGATATTTTGTTTCTTCCTTTTCTTTTAAATTACTCTGAAATTTCAGCCAAGGCACAATCATTGGCTTGACATGTCACCAAGGCAACAACAACAACTGGATGCCGTTGCAGCCGCGGCAGGGGACCAATAATCACTTTGGCATCATATCTATGTGTCAGCCTGAATCGTCGCCCCTTAGATATGCCTAAGCGGGGCACCGTGTTTGCAAAAGATAGCTACGCCTGAAGCAGAATGCCTTGAGCTTCGGCGTATGTTCCGTATTTTGTTTACAGGAACATATTGAATCGATTATGTTTTTGGAAGTCTAAACAACCTCTGATGATCACTCAAGGATTAAAATAAAAAATACGCGCTCAAGGCATACATGGCACTGGCTTCTTCCAAAACAGATGCCTACTCTAGAACAGATTTTTGCCGAGTTCGTTATGGCTTGAACTGGACGAAAGCAGCGCCGATAATTATGAACGAGCCCATGTTGAAGCATCAGTCGGCTGCTGTTTTGCTGTTATTGCGCCGGTAAGGATTCAAGAGCTATGAAGAGGTGCTCTGGAGTAAGAGTATTGAGTGAGTTTTTGTGTCAGAAACGATGATTATGAGAGTGTCACGGTGGAAGCAATGGAACAGATAAGAGGGCGTAGCGATGCAGACGCTTTTTTTATTCTAATCAACTCCGCCGGCCGTTTTTCGGGAAGTGTCCTTATCCGCTGCCACCTCAAAAAAAGTCGTATTAGTGACGCACTAAACGGTGTGACGCATTAAACGGCTCATGCACGCGTTTGTTCGCCTTGCCAATGAAAGTTTTCGCAGAAGCAGCAGGGAAATGAAAAAGCTAAATTAAAGAAACACTACTGCCTTCAATCACAAATACGAGCTCTTGTCTGAGGGAACTGCGGTGCAGTGACAACACAAGAAAGGAAAGGACACCACATGCACACACTACAAACTTTTTTTTTGGAAGAAAATGTACACAATTACAACCCTCACTCACCATGTGACAACGCTATGTGGCTCTCATCTCCACCAGTTAACATGTAATCTGCAAATGACATGATTAAGCACAAATGAAATGAAATGAAATCTTTATTTTGCCATCAAATACAGATGGGGGGATTGTAGAAAAAAAGCTGTCCTTGGACAGCTTGACGGGTCCACAGTCCCTTATTTTGGCAGAGTGGCGGCAACACGCAACATATTCTTGATATGCAAACATATACATACATATTTAATATGATACAGACTTAGTACGCGTAAACGAAAACAACAGAAAACAAAAAGAACAGAAAACAACAGCGGAACTCACTTCTACAAATCCAAACGAAAGCAACAGCAAGGCTAGATAACATTACATAGAAACCAAATACATCTGCCGGAGGTCCTTGTAGGTTGCCGTGAAGAGGTCAAAACGGGCAGAATTATAATAATTCAAAAGCGTTGGTATTGTGTACTTAAGGCACTGTTTCCCGTAACTTGAACGTGACATTGGTACTGACCAATCCTCGAAGTGTCTTGTAAGGTAACTTGGAGTTATGTCTTGTAATTGGGATAGGTTACGTATATTGTTGATATTCCTGTGGATTTCTTGTTTATATACATGGCTTAAGCGATATCTATAGAGATTGTGAGCTGGAATTACACCAGAGTTGCTAAAAAAAGTTGAGGTGGAAGCAGTATAAGAAGCATTATATGTGTGTCGGAGATACTTTTTCTGTAACAGGTGGATGTGTTCTATATTAGTGGATGTTGTGTTTCCCTATACTAATTGACAATTGTTCAAGTGTGACTGAAAGAGCGAATGATAAAGCAAACGTTTGATGCGTGTGGGAAGCATATACCTTGAACGACCTATTACACCAGTTATTTGACTTATTTTGCTTAGAACATGCTTGACGTGATTATCCCAGGACATATTTGCGGAAAAGAAGACACCCAGACATTTGAAATTCTCGACTAAAGCGATGCATCGTGAGTTTATTATTATATCTTGATGCTGAGGTATGTGCTTGTTTTTGGGCCTGAATATAATCGCTTTTGTTTTGCTTTCATTTACCTTCATTGCATTTACTCTCGACCATTCCTCTAAGGACTTCATTGCACTGTTACATTGTTCAACAAGAAGATTAATATCATTCCCAGCAAAAAAAAAAAAATACTAGTGTCATCTGCATAATAATAAATTTTGCTGTAGGGTTAATAGTGACGATATCATTCAGATAGAGATTAACAAGTAAAGGTCCTAAAATACTTCCCTGCGACACTCCACAACTAACAGCTTTAGCTTTCGATGTAAAGGCACCTATTTTCACAACTTGAGTTCTATTGGATAGGTAGGATTTCAGAAGAGCTAGTGCCTGTCATCGTATTCCATCAACATTCTATTTTTCCAGCAAAATGTTATGGTTAACTAAATCTAAGGCTTTAGAACAGTCCACAAAAATGCCAACAACTATTGCTTTGTTTTCAAACGCCGTTAATATATATTCTTTCTGCTCTAGCAACGCTAATTCAACTGATTTGTTTTTACGGAAACCAAACTGGTGTGGTGTTAACAGATTATGTTTTTCAATAAAATTTGCCATCCTCGAATACAAGACTTCTTCAAACAGCTTTGAAAAGATCGGTAAAATAGATACCGGCCTGTAATTTCCCAGCTCATTACAATCTCCTTTTTTGTACAGAACAGTAACTTTTGCGCACTGCATTCTCGCTGGGAAAGTTGCTGATTCTAAACACATATTAAAAATGTGGATGAGGATGGGAGCAATAATATCAATTACATGTTTGATTGGGCGTACTTTAAGACCATCGATCAAAGGCTTCTTCTACCCAGGTAAGGAAGACGCCAGGTAAGGAAGAGAGAATTGGGAGCACAAGCATTAGTGATAGCTCTGTACCTCTTCGAAGTAATGAAATTTGCTATCTCGGTGCATTTTTTTTCAAGACCTGTACCGCCAAGAAATCTCTCTTACTTACCTGGCGTCCGACGCCCAAACCTGGGTGATGTTTTTGTGGTGACATGCGCACACTACAAACTTTTTTTTTGAAGGAAATGTACACAATTACAACCCTCACTCACCATGTGACAACGCTATGTGGCTCTCATCTCCACTAGTTTACACGTAATCTGCAAATGACATGATTAAGCACAAATCCAAGGCTTCTTCTACCCAGGTAAGGAAGACGCCAGGTAAGGAAGAGAGAATTGGGAGCACGAGCATTAGTGATAGCTCTGTACCTCTTCGAAGTAATGAAATTTGCTATCTCGGTGCATTTTTATCAAGACCTGTACCGCCAAGAAATCTCTCTTCCTTACCTGGCGTCCGACGCCCAAACCTGGGTGGTGTTTTTGGGGTGGGTTTTATTTTGTTTTTGTTATTTTAATTTGTCTTGGTTTTGTTTTTACGTTTAAGGTATGGACTGCTTTTGCTTCGAATGCATGACGCTGCTTTTGCTGCGATTTACTGACACTACTATTGCCAAGATTTGTTTGGTTCATTTTTTCGAACCATTTTGTATAAGCTACCGCATTAAGTGCAACGTAGAATAAGCCTTCTAGGATTTGTGTTTAAGCTTGTCATTTGCAGATTACTTTTTAACAGGCGGGGTTGAGAGCTACAGAGCGTTATCACATGGTGATTGAAGGTTATCAATATCTCCCTTTTCTTCCAATAAACAGTTGTTACTGTGCTCATGTGGTGCCCTTTCCTTTCGTGTGTTCTCGTCGTTGCGCCGCAGTTCTTTCAGTCATGCACCAACTCATCCTACAGGCCATCATTATAACGAAATCATGTATTCAGTTTTTTATGTCGTCTGCAGGAAAGAAATATGGGAAAATAAATCTCTCGTGTTAGCGAGGACTTAGGTGTAGTATTTGATGTATTTAGCAGATAAACTGTGGGGTTCTAAAATGGTACCTGTTATTAAGGGGAATTCGTGCAAAGACATAAAATCACCCGCCTTTAAGCATTCAAGCTACGTCTGAACACTGAGCACCGACGCTTTTCGCGGTTTTAGATAATTAGCACCCATGGCCGTTCACTACCATAGTTGTCAATCTCTGAGCGGCAACATGTTTATACTCCTCCTCTATTAACACATGCGTCAGTGTTGTAAAACATTCAACAATTTTCCCCCTTATTGGAAAATGTCCTCAATACCGAGATAGGTGCCTTAGGTTAGTCCAGAAGCGTTTTTAAATGTTTTATACCAGATACCCGACTCAAGCACAAGGGGTTGTGTATACAGAACGAACCTTTTGCGGATTTCGGATATAGCAGAAGTAATAACCATTCTACCGAGGAACTGAATTGCGGCGGCAGAAGACGCGTTGAATGTGAATATCAGGTTCCTAAACAAGGCGGCAATATTGAGATCATATGGATTAATTCCATGATCCGCCATGACCCCAGACCTACATGGTAGCCAACCGGACAGCTAACATATCAGTGTTATGTGAAAACAGTTGCGCCGAGTTATATACCAATCATACATTGATGCGGAAAGCACAGCGAGACCCACAAATCTTATCACCCCCACCACGAATTTTTCACGGGATGCACCGCTTATCAGTTCGAGCACGTGTTATTTTATTACTGTGTGTAAAGACGTAAACAGAAGGTATGTTCTATTTACTACGATGTGTACGCGGCCTTATTTCATTTTCTCAATACCCGCCAATGTTTTCTGCGCTGGGCTTTCTAGATAGGGCTAGAAAGCTGGCGACACGGTCTTGCAAGTTGATGCTGCAAGGGACTGCTCCAGGTTATGTAAGCGCTTAAATTACCTACACATTGGAATTATAAAATAGTACAGTAGCATAGAACGGCTAGAAGGAAAACAAAAGCAAAGTTGTTTTTAAATGTACATTGGACGACAACAAAAAATCGTATCGCCACCACAACACGGTGCGTCCGTCGGCAGCACAGCAGCTAAGGTTAGTTTTCATGGTTGTAGTTCACCCTTGCGGCAAGTCAAGACCAGCTGTCCAGTGAACCGCCTTTCACTGCGTCATTGCATGCGTCACAGAAATAATACTAAACGTATTCAATTAAATTTATTCTGCATGACCCGAATATCAAACGATTATCTTGAAATGAACGAAAAAGTTGGTATAACTTAGCACATATATCAAGCTGCCTTTCCGCGATATATGTGTAATTTGGAATGCATACTCGTCATGAGTTGTGCTAAGGAAGTGTGATTAGAAGAATGTCCAACATGGGCACTTTGAAAAAAAACAGAAAGCCAACAATTCATTACATACAGCAGCTGCATAGACCCACTGAACTAGCAAGTTACGCTTAAGCTTATTCGCTGATGCTGCAAACCACGCTTAAAGTGAAAGCGTTAGAGGTATGGTCCTCCACGGAAGCAATTAAGAAGACGGTTCACAAAAATCTTCCGTTCAAGGGAGACGAAACCTTTCCTTTAGTATTTATATTTCACTAAAATTTTTTTAAGGCAGGCTCGACACGAAATAAAAAATATTATACGTGAACATTTCTGTACATTTTGAGTTGCTTACTATTTATTCCCTGAATGATCGCAGCCTAACGCCAGGCCATGAACTAATATTGTGAAAAGGATGGTAAAATTTGAGTTTTAGTGTCTAGAAGTGACGTTAAGCTATGAAATGTCCGTAGGAAGGCTTCGCGACTAATTCAAACCACCTACGTTCTTTAACGCACGCTGTGATGGCACATTACGCTGGTCCTCATTAATTTCGCCTTCATCGAAATATCGCCGCTGAACTTGGAATGGAACCTGCGGCCTTGTATAAAGCAGCCGAACGCCGTAGTATTTTAGCCAGTTAGACTGGTATATACCACGAATAATTTTATTTTTGAAACTGGTGGTGATAGTTGCTTGACCATCAGATAGGTTGGGTCCTGATCTTGGAACACCAGCGACTCGAGCTGTTCACGAACCAGGTGGATGAGCTTAAGCTGACCAAAGAAGTCTAGTCAGCTGAGCTTCCCGCTTCTCGCAAGATGTAAGTGCCCTCTTATAAGATGCAGCCTTGTCTGCATAGGCGCACAAAACGTGGAATAGTGTGGGACTTGCGTCTCACCTGGTGTAGGCGTCATTGCATTCAGTAGGGTGAATTTCTTGCGTATTAAAATAGTTTTGGAACGCGGTTCGTGTTTCGAACCAGGATACAGCATCTGCTGTTCCCAGCTTTTTGTGCGGTGGAAGGTGTTTACTGAGGTCAAGGCGTAGTGTTTCATAGCATTGACTTTGTGTTCGGACGAGGTGCGAGGGGAGGATGGGAAGCACTCGCTCGATTAAAAAGATAGAATTCAGGAATATGGAGAAGATACGGTCCAATTTGCGAGCACGTACAACCATCCTGATTTTTATTAATATAGCGGGAACGTCGACCAAATTGCTGGTCAGCGCATTATAACTGTGATAAGCGTGCAACACGGTGAAAGTTCACGAACGCGCTCTAAGAGAGAGCGTTGTCTGCTACGATGTTCCGATAACGAAGACACACGCCCTGCCACAATATCTGTTCGCAAAAAAACTTGCGGGCAGTAGACCACTTATGAATGATTCAGATGTGACACTGAGAAGTGCTTTCCTTCTTTTTTTCCTTATTATGGGAGGCCGCACTGACGAACAAGAGTTAAGTTAAGAAAAAATACGGCTGCTTACATGCTTCACAGCACGTAAGCAGCCTGAAGTGGCCTCTGAATGTTTTTTTTCTTCCTTACAGTGAAATACCCAATCTGCTTAGCATTAAAGAAAGCAGTTGAAAGCAACTTTAGTTCTAACTGTTTACTGTCGGCCAGCGTTTTGCGAAAACACCTTTGCGTGAATTCGCACAGCGGCTGAAGTTCGTTGGAGGTGTGCAAATACTGCGGCTGCTTTGTTGCTTAGCTTGGCTTTTTCAACAATATACATGCAGATCCTCTGTTGCTAATATAGGGCCCACTCTTTAAGACGTTTTAATGTAAGCTAAAATAGAATGAAAATTTAACCTCATGATTAAACACCACGCCCTCATGCGTATTGAAGATCCTGCTCTTCAAATTACCCTGGTGGACCTACAGCTGCCATTTCAATCAGGGATAAGCAAATAAGGTTGCTTGGTTTATGCGGTTTATAATACCTGAATATCTGCGGTTCTTTAATGTAGACTTGCACCGCGCAATACATGAGCCTCTAACGACGCTGCCGGGATTGAACCCGTGTGTTTCGGGTCAGCAGACGAGCGGCTTCATCACCCAGCAAACGCGGTGGCGCCTAAGCCTATAAGTGAAACGACATTATTTTACTCCGCATTTCACTGCGTCAAGTCGCCCGTAGTGGAATACTATTTACTAAAGTGATTAACCCTAGTTGTTTCAAACCAGCTAGAAGACTACAAGGTGATGAAGCGAGAAAGAAACGTGAACAAGAAACGGCGAGACTTGCTCTACCTGTAGCTGTTTATAAAGGAGAAAGACTGATTACAAAGTTATAAATGAAGGAAGGAGGTTACACAGCGGGCATAGAGAATTCATAAAATTAATACAGAAAAATTCGAACTCTACAATGTCAGTGACGAGCTGCTTACATGCGCACTTCTTTTTTACCGATATAGTAACACTACTAAGTAACAATCGAGCTGCTATGCAATTGTTTCTGTATAAAAATAACTTGTGCTCACACAAAGATATGACAGCTCGTTCACGCTAGGCCCTATAGTAGTAAGGTACACAACTTTGAAAACGACAAAAGTTCGAAAAGGCTGAAATTTGTAAAACTGTAAATATTAGAATCTAGGGCCCCGAGGAGGAAGGGACTTCGAGGGAGGCAAAAGTGGAGTGATCGGGATAAATTAGACCAGCAGGGCTTTGCTGACGAGCGCTGACAACGCACAGCACAGGAACAAGCCACCTTAGCACGCACTGAAAACTGATCATATGACTCAAATGATAGTGCTTGCCTGTCTATTTTCGTCTAGTTGAGCATGCCTATTTTCTTCATGCACAGAAGGCTGCACCACGCACTTGAGCAAGGTACGCATTTTTTTAACCTTTTTTCCTCTTTGCGAGAATTGATGATCATGCTAAAACTAGGTTTCGGTTTCTCTTCCACTGCTGGAAGTAACACCGTAAAAATCTCCAGTACGACGGCGCAAGGAAACCCTAAAAGTAAGTCAGCAGAAGACTGCATTAATGTTATGACTATGTATGCTGCTTGATATGTGTGCTCTTGTAGATCTGGTTTTTCCTACGCACTCTTGCAAATTTGCAACTGGCTATAATACTTCCTTAATCCTGTAACCATTTTTATTGTTGCTCGGGCGGCTCAGCGCAGGCGCGTGACCTTCGTAAATCGTGCCTCCGCGATAGCAGTAAGATCGGATATGCTCGCCGCTACATTTCGCGAACACAAGTACAAAAACTTTCATATCTTTCTGGAAGCGTGTGCAGCGCTTCGTTGTACGAGACCTGTGCTTGCCTTCAGCACATGGGAACTTACCTAACTTATCTTGCCAGCTATAGATGCATGACTACACCAAATAATGCAGAATATGCAACTTGCTGTTGGAAGTATGATTTCGAATACTTCATTCCTGTTGGCTACCCATTACCATTGCTAGCCAGTAGCACAATGCATAAGAGATACAGTCGTGAGCTAGAGGGGAGAAACCACGGCTCCGGCGGCAGGACCGGCAGTGGGTTCACATGACCGCACTACTATCTGGCGCTGTAGTCTTGCTGTGAGAGTGCCTTGAATGTCGACAAACATTGCCCTCGCGCTCGCTCGTGTGCTTATCATGCTTGACAAATTTTAGTGGCGCGTTTGACTACTGTTCTGCCGACAATCACGACGAAGAGAAGCGCGCGTCGCAAAGTGTCCAGGACGAGGCGCTGTTACGCAGTGCCGGAGCGAGCGGATGGCAGCGCGGCGTCAAACCACTGCACTTCAGGCTGGTAAATGCTGATATTAGTTGTACTGTAGTTTCGAATTTTGTCATCAGTGAAAAAAGAATAGTTTGTTCTTACATTGATTTGAGAACTCGTCTGCACAATGGGTTGGCCATCAAGCGCACCCAATGATATGTTACAGTTGGTGATCGAGAAAGATCGTTCTTGCTCCATGAACCGGAAAGCGCGTTTCAAAGGGCTATTTAGTTCAGATCCAGAGTTATGATTGGCTACCGCGACGGGTAATAAATTTTTTGCTCCTTTATTTGATCTCTGAGTTGCTCTAGATCGCATCAGAGAGGAGCGACCACAGGGAACTGAATTCTGAATCCATTCGAGCCCAGGTGTAGTCATCTGTGCCTAATGATTGGTGAGAAGACTGGACGCCGCGCTTTGCTTCCGACATCATACCGAGCCTGTAGTGCGAACTTTCGCATGCCGTCTGCACCACCTCGGCCCCTTACTTCGACTCAATCCTCCGTCCGGCCTCTCTCGCTGCGGTGCTACGCTGTTGTGTCGCCGGTGGCCGGGAGTGGCGTTTACAAATGTCTACTCCCACTTCATCGCAATGCAGACTCTCCTGCGCGTGAGAACTGTGGATGTGACGAAACAATAGAACAGCCACTTTGTGACTGCACTCGGTCTCAGAGTAAATGTGCCCTACTTTCTGCAACACTCCGCCGCTTAGATCCTCGGCCCTTTACTGAAGCCAAGATTCTTTGTCCTTGCAGTAAGCATTTATCGCAGAGAACAACTTTGAAGGCACTTTTCAAGTTCTTAAAAGACTCAGGACTGAGTGCAAGGTTGTGAACTATCAGTGTGTGCCCTGTGTATCTTGCAAGTAATGGCCAACGGACATGTGGAAAAGTGATCTCCCTTTGCTCGCTCCTCTTTCTATCTCTCCCTCCGTTCCTCTTCCCACGTGTAGGGTAGCATACCGGGCGTGACCTAGTTAACCTCTATGCCTTTCCGTTCGTCTTTCTATCTCTCTTCACACAATAGCAAGGAATGAACTCTTCCTTTTTGGTTGCAGCGGGTCAGCATGCTGACACGCTGAACACTTTCACCGTGATAGCGGTTCACGATAAAAATTGATATGACTGCTCGCACGTGCTCATATTGCTCAGCTAGCTTTTCAGCCAAAAACAAAGTGGCCCCTCGCGGTCGCAGTATAAAAATAAAAACTAATGTCGCATGGAAATGCGTGGGTGAACAAGGCAGCAAGATTCTGAAGGGGGCCCTGCCCATATAGCGAAATACTGTTAGATGCCACTATCAAGCAGTTCCGTCACAATTGCTAAGTCCAACACTTGCTCACCTGCTTGGTTTGGTTTATGGGGGTTTAACGTACGTCCTAGAGCGACTCAGGCTATGAGGGACGCCGTAGTGAAGGGCTCCAGAGATTTCGACCACCTGGGGTTCTATAACGTGCACTGACATCGCACAGTACATGGGCCTCTAGAATTTCGCCTTCGTAGAAATTCAGTCGCCGCGGCCGGGATCGAACCCGCATCTTTCGGGTCACCAGCCGAGCGCCTATCTACTGAGCCACCGCGGAAGGTGCTTTCTCACCTGCTATCTGAGACTATCTAGTGGCTAAACAAATTAGCACGAAATACGTATTTCACAGCGTCGCGGTAGCCAATCACCGCTCAGGAATTGAATCAACATATCCTTTCGAAACTCCCTTTCTGATTCATGAAGCAATACAGTTTTCACCGGATAACCGACTGGAATACGTTATTAGATATGCTAGACGGCAAAAACATTCTGCAGTTGAGTTTGCAAGTCAAGATAAAATCAACCACTATTTCATCAGAGTAGAAGAATGGGAAATATTGGTGCAACAAAAATCAAATACGCCTTTACTACTTTAATGCATAGTGATTAGACGCCGCATAGCCATTCGCTTGGTCCGCTACTGCTCGACAGCGCTTTGTCCTACACAATTGTCGATGCGCGCTCCCTTTCTTCGTGACCGTCAGCATCGTAGTAGGCGAACGCCGCGCTAGAATTTTATCAGGCGTGATAAGCATCTGCACAAGAGCGAGGTTTGTCGTCACTCGTGGCACTCAGCCTGGCACTCAACACGTTTCTGAGGGCAGCCTTTCCGGCCGTCGGACCATGCTCTTCACTTTTCCTCACCGCAGCATAGAACATGAAACAGGCTGCACCCGGCTGCAGTTGAGCTGTGTGGATTATTAATGCAAAATTTGCATTACTAGGCTATGTCGGCACCAGAAATGGCTGCAAATAGTGTCGCCGGATGTAACGTCATCAGCTCGCGAAGACATCATCATGAACTGAAGAATGGTGTGGTGGAGTAATAAAGTGAATGATTAAACAATATTGATCCTGAGTCATTAGTCATCGGTCATCAATGTTGGTAATAACGGTTTGCTTTAATTAATTATCACAATCACGACTATGAAAAGATGACTGTAATTAATGCTGATAATAAATGGTGGTTAATATATTATTTGCTTAATGAGGTTAATTAGCGAGGGTGTGTGGCGTCATCCATACATCTAAGGACACCACGCCTACCACCAGATTACAGCATCAAAGAAGCCCGCATAGTCGAGTGGTAGCACTTCTACAGTGCAGTCTGTGGTGATCTCCAAGTTTTTGTGTTGCTGAGTAACAGCACTGCTCGCAAGCAAATTTAGAACAACAAATACGAGCGAAATCATGCTTTCCCGAGTGAAGTAAGACACAAGCAATGCTCGAAGAACAAAATTGCGAACAACACGCAATGAGAGAGAGACGAAGAGAGTGAGAGAGAGAAGCTCATTAATGAAAAAAAGCAAGAAAATTTAGCCGACATTTAAGTCCTGGCATGCTACCCGGCGCGGGGAAGGGAATTGGGAGACGAAGGTGGAAGGAGAGCAATGAGAAAAAGTAAAATAAAGAAAGGTGAGAATATAAAACGCAGCCAATAAATACGTACTAAGGTTGCTCGGCGAGCAGTGATGTTACATATAAAAGGACGAAGAGCATTGTCTCATAAATGGGCTATCAAATTTCATTGCGAAAAAAATGTATAAGGGCAATATGCAAGATGAGATTCGAGCTTGTCAAGGTGATCAATATCATTTAAATACGCAAACAAAAAGTTTATTGCATGTCTCTGTTGCCTAAGGCAGGCTAAGGGATCTAAAAACTGTCCATTGTTATATACACTAGGGAAAGCTTTTACGTGCACTGTTCACAGTATGAACGCTCGTCAGCGTATGCAGGGCACTAAAGCAGGATATGTTCCAGAGTTTCGTTCGAGCCGCTGTTGTCACAATGCGAGCTGCTCATTTGACCGAAACGGTATCGGAAGCCATTTGTAAACGCTGCGTCCAGGCGCAGTCGGTGACAAAGGGTTTCCAGATGGCAAGGAATTCAAGGTGAGAGTCTTGATCTGAGGCGTCGGTCGACCGAGTACAGAAATTGGTAGTCATGTGTCTACCAGCTCCAGAGCCGATACGTTTATCAGAAGCAAATCTTTTAGCCATTTGGGAGCCTCAGATTTCGTGAGGAAGGATCGAATGCGCAGCCGATGTTGATGGCCTTTACGGGGCACTTAATCTGCTTTTCCACTGCCCTCAATTCCACAGTGTGCTGGTATCCACTGAAATTTTATCCAGTGGCCTGCGACAATAGCGAAATTAAGTAGACAACCGATGCCAATAGAAATGGGCTGATGGCTGGTGTTCTTCAGCAGGCTCGACAGAATCTGCACAGATGCTTTGGAGTCAGTAAAGGTAACCCATCGGTCAGGGCATCGGCGCAGGATATAGGAGACAGCTTTTTTAATGACTTGAAGCTCAGCTGTCGTAGAGGAAGTCTTCTGCTGTAGCCGGTAAGAAAGAACATGGCTTGTTGAGGGCAGATAATCGCCACAGTAAGAGGTTTTTTGAGTAGATTAACTGCCGGTGAATATTTGGGTGTGGTGCGTATATTCATCAGCTAAGCAGGCTAGAGTAGCTTACAGTAGCGCTGCCTGTGGCGTGCGGCTCTTTGCATCTACACCTAGAATAAACTTCACCTTTAGGGTCGAGAATGTTCCGGGGGAAAACACAGATTTAGTTTTGGTGGCTGATTAATAATGGGAGGGGCAGGAGAGGCACAGCTTGGCCAAAGCCAGAGTTGCAGTGAGTGAGGTGGACACTGTAAGGGAAGAGCTTCTTCCCTTGTATGACATGGCGGAGGTGTGTGCGCGTAGTTTCTTGGGCGGCAATCACATCTAGCGGGAGACAGCCTCTTTCCGCTACTGTTACTGAAGCAGACGAACCCCTTTGGAGGTCAAAGAACATCCGCAAACAGCTGTTCCGCGCGGCTTCGAGAATCTTCTTGCTTGTTGGAGATAAATTTTGAGGCACTGGTAGACATAACCGCAAGGTTCCTTCAACTCAGACTTTTTCAAGTATTACCATTCAACGGCAGATCCTGTCCCAACGTGTTCCCGTCATAAATATGAAAACTTTTTATGCTGCACTGATGCTCTGGCGAAGTTTTTTTATCTGAGGTGACCATGAGAGATTACTGTCTTGTACCACACCTAGGAATCGCTTTGATCGTACATATCCTAGTGACCGTCCGCCTAGGAGGAGCGGATATGAGGTCATCTTTTTTTTCTTGAAAAGCTGTGGCAACACTCTTTTTGTGGCGAGAGACGAAGACCTCGGGAGGCCAGGTTCATCGAGATGTGGAGTCATGCTCTCCGAAGACGCTGATGGTTAATATAGCGCGAACGTGACATTCGAAATGCAAATTTCGTCTGCAAAATTCGTTATGCGCACTCCTCGTAGGATATTTTTTATGTGTATAACGGTAATATTCGACAGGAGAGGGCTTAGCACCGCTTCCTGAGGTATGACCCTCTCTATTACGTGAAAGAGTACCGAGCCATGTGAAGTGCTCATAAAAATTGGTCGTTCTTTTAAAGTGCAGCCAATCCGCTTGTACAGCTTACCTACGCCGCTCAGCAGAGCGATGGGCCGGAAGGATGCGTAGCTTGTTGGCTGCTAACAAGGTTTCAAAACAGGAACACTTTTCGCTAGCTTCCATTGGGTGGGGATCTTACCAGTCTTCCTGGATGAATTTTAATATTCCAGGCGTGTCTTAGGCCACCGTCAAAGGCCACCTCATCGTGACCAGCAATCGTGCGTATGTGTGATTCCGCGACAGGTGCCGATAGTTCTTGAATTCTGAAAGCCAGGTCCAGCGCTGGCACTGCCGCCTATGCGGATGCCTGACTAACCATTAACCATCTACGGAGGGTGTCGAGGCCCCTGACTCAGCTCAGAGTAGTGTAGTCTGCAGTATTCTTCTGAAACTTATTTCAGGAATTTTTTTTCGCGCAGAGACAGTGCAGTGAAGGGGTGAAGCTTTTGGAGTCGCGTACCCATACCTCTAGCAGTTCACCGAATTTTGGTCACACCACCTTTGCCGACTGAGTTTATCCAGATAGCGCCGAATGTGACGTCGTGGCCGTCGGCAGGCACAAAGGTCTTCAATGTTCTGGTGTACAAAGCTTCTCTTTCAGCTAGCTTGCGATTAGCGCGCAGCCTTTGAAATACCTTATCATTTGAAGGTTGCCTATCGTTTTTAGCTGTAATTCTTGTAGTTTCCCTTAGAGAAAAAAAAGGCTGTGCTGAAAATGCATTTCGAACACATTTGTTAACGTGCACTGACATCGCACACCACACGGGCGTCTTAGCGTTTTTCCTCCATAAAAACGCAGCCGCCGCGGCCGGGTTCGAGCGCGGGAACTACGGATCAGTAGTCGAGCGCCCTAACCACTGAGCCAACGCGGCGGGGCGTTAAAGCTCCCCAGGTGGTCGAAATTATTCCGGAGCCCACTACTACGGCACCTCTTCTTCCTTTCTTCTTTCGCTCCCTCGTTTATCCCTTTCCTTACGGCGCGGTTCAGGTGTCCAACGCTATATGAGACAGATACTGCGCCATTTCCTGTACCCCCCCCCCCCCCAAAAATCCAATTATTAACACATTTATTAATTTCGTATTTATTCCGCAGTTTTGTTCCTATGCTTAAATTGTAATTCGAATGCTTTCTAAGTTTGCTAGAAGTACTATTCTGAACATTCTTACAAATTCTCCAAAAATGCATTTCCTGTTCGCTTAGCATATTATTAGAAATTAGAAATATACTCAAATTGCACATTAAATTCATTATATATATGCTAAAAACACACAATATAGATTAAAATGTACTAAAATATACAATTAATACAGTAAATGTAATAAAAACCTATATTATATACATTACACTACATTAAAAATATACAATTAATACACTAAAGATATGTTCACTTCGGCTGGGCTTAAACAAAAGGTGCGCTAGTCGGATTCACCAGATAATACTGATCAATGTTGGCAACACCAGACATAATGACTGAACTGGTTAGAGGCATCAGGAGACAGAAACCCAGATAAAACGGGTTGTCATCAAGAAGTCTATGCCAATGCAGGGTAACGTGACGGGACCTG
Organism: Amblyomma americanum; assembly: GCF_052857255.1. Lineage (NCBI taxonomy): Eukaryota > Metazoa > Arthropoda > Arachnida > Ixodida > Ixodidae > Amblyomma > Amblyomma americanum. Next base: position 85,848,502 of record NC_135500.1, on the reverse strand, counting down.
AACGTGAGAGATGTCCCCACGTAGGAAATGCCGTCGGAAATTTATGTCAGCAAACACGAACTTCTCCGACAAGCCTACTACTTGGCTTGGCTTATATACCCCTCCTGAGGGGACACAATATCTTGCCCGTTAAGGTGCTTTTTGCGCAAACACAGTGGGCCCCCAAATTGTCGAAAAAGAGTCGGAGTGGTCGCGTTCAAATCTGCGGTCTATCTAGAACCGAGCTGTTAGTCGTAACATCCGCATGCATCGGACAATCAACGATCAACAATCAACGATTACATGGGCGTCTATGAGATTCGGTCGGCCTTGCCAGACGCGGTCCCTTTCGCTGGCATGTTCGGACCCGTAGGCGCGCATGGCGTCATTGCCGGTATAATGATATCACGCGGTCCACACGTAATTAAATAAGCGGTGATTGCTTTTCTGCTAAAGGTTACCATAATCGAATGGACGTAAAAGGGGAGTTTTCAAGGCTCCCGGAAACGTGATTTTGAGCAATAGGTTGTTCCACAGGAGCTTGAAGTGTGCTGCAAATATGCTGACGCGGGCTACCCATTTTTCAGAGTTGAAGTATACTACGCAAGAAATAATTTCGTTATTTACCAAACTACGCTTTAAACGCACTGCCAACATGTAATTTCCAGAAACGCGATTTCGAGCATTAAGTGTTCAACGGCAGCTTGAAGTGTGCTGAAAATCCGTTTACGCGGACAGCTTATTCGATAGAATTGAAGTGTACTTTAGACGAATAATTGTCGTATTTGCGAAAGTACACTTTCAATACATTGCCAACATGAAAAAGGCCATTTATCGAAATGCGATTTCGAGCACTAAATTGTTTTACGGTAGATAAAAGTGTGCTTCAAATATGTTTAAAAGGACTGCCCGTATGTTAAATTGAAGTATACTTGAGACAAATTAATTTAATATTTACGAAAGTACCTTTGAAACGCGTGTTTGAAACGCGCTCAAAACATGCTTCAGGTGATGTATACTCGAGTAAATTATTTCATATTTACAAAAGTGCATATTTAATACATTGACAAAATGCTAAAACCACATACATATATTTTCACGCGCTTGAAACATGATCGAAACAGGCTTTAAGCGACCTATACTTCGAATCCATTAATTTCATATTTACGAAAGTACACTTTTAAAACACTAACAAGATGCTAAAGCCACATTCATATTTTTTCACAGTATTTGAAACGTGCTCGAAACATGCTTTAAGTGACGCATACTTCGAATGCATCATTGCATATTTACGAAAGTACACTGTTAATATATTGACAAGATGATAAAACCGCATTCAATTTTTTTCACGTATTTGATATGTGCTCGAAGAATGCTTTAAGTGACGTCTTTTTGGAAAATTTTAGGAATATATTTCGAATACCAAGCACAAAATTTCAGGAACCTATTTCCGCCATATTTTTAGTGCATTCATGAATACAAAATATGTTTAAAATACATTATAAATATCCCGAAGTATATTTTAAACGTACTAGTTTTCGATTAGGGTACTCTCAGGCAATGAGGCACTGTCGCCAACTGTTCCTGATTCCGTGTTCCGGCAGTAATTCCGCCGCTCGCAGTGTTGTGTATTCTGTCTTTTTTGGGGGAAGGGAGAGTGCGTCTTCCACGAACGGCATCGTTTACTACTGCCTGTGTTTCTCGTCGCCCGCGTGCCCTCCTTCGAGTTTTGTGTGCGTGTGTTTCCTTCGCACGTGTGCGCGACGGGGTGCCATTGGGGACCGGAGCAGTGCGGGACACTCTCAGTTTTTGGAGCGCCGGTGTCTGGCCCGGGATCGGGTTTCGACGACGGCGCCCGGGAGGCGAGTTGGGCAGCGGAACGGCCGGGGCAGCGGAAAGCGGCCGGGCCCCTCGGACTCTCGGCAAGACAGTGGCCTTTTATACGGCAAGGAAGAGACGTTTGTGCCGGGTGTTCCGTCTGACCACTCTTTGTGTATCCGTAAAGTTAATACAGTTTTCCTTGTCTGTTTGTTAAAGAATACGCCTCCGAGTCGTCGCTGATTCCTGAATTATTCACCGTCGCACGATTCGATCGCTCTCCCACACGAAGTTTTTCTCAAAGACAACACGCAGCCTTTTTGTAGGCATCCCAGTCTGTCGATTTTATAAGGAACTTTTCTGGCGCCGTCTGCGCGTGCTCAGCAGATATGAGGACTGGAAAATGGTCACATCCACGTGTTTCCAAATCGGTGCACCGGGCAAAGTTGTGGGCAAATGAACTTGTTACAAAGGTCACGTCGATGCTGTTGGTAGTCGTCAGGCAACGGAGGTAGGTTATGCTGCCATCATTGAGGGGCTCCTGGGCACATGTGCGAGCTTCTCCAAAATTTAGTTGCGCGCATTGCAGTCTCCGCAAATGATATGCGGGGAGAGCGTCCTTCCTGTCAAGTTTTCAAACCTCAAAACGTTGAATGACTTGGCTGGATCAAATCATACTCCACTGAGAGCGTACACTTACCTGCCAATTAGCGTTACGGCGCACACGTATTCATTGTCGCTGTGGGGCGGCATATCAACCAAGGAGACCGCGATATCCTTATGAAAGCCTTTTAGCAATCTTCAGACGCCAACTGATTGTTTTTAATGGTTAAAATATTATCTGTGCAGTCTATCGATGCGCGACTCGCAGATGGCAATGAAATGGAAATGGTACGCTCGCAAGAGCTGCCGGAAGTCAGAGTTTTGAGCATAAACCACGAGTGTTCCAGAGAAAAATGGTGCATGTGCTAAATATGTTGTGAATGGTCAGCTGCGGTGAAGCTGTCGCAGCTAAAGCCATTATTAATGCTGTCTCGTATTGCGCCTCTGCGGAGCGTAGGAGGCAAAGAACGGCTTCATTAAAGGTACAGCTTCTACTTCTAGGAGACCTCGTGACGAGAGGACAAGAACTTTGATGGCTGCGAACTGCATCGGAATCAGTACAAGTGTGTTCAGTTCAGTGCTTTCGTTTTGCTGCCTTTCAGTGATAGTCCTGTCGGGTTGCGGTGCCTTACGCTGAGAGCGAGAGTGGCCGATTGTCGGGGCTTGTGACGACGGCTCAGGCAGCGTTGAAGGACGGTGAGCCAGCGGGCTTGCTAAGTCTCTTGCTAGATGTTGCTGCATGTGTGTTTCCAGCTCTTGTCTTGTTCCGTTGAAGCATCTTGGTTAAGCTTAACCTAGGTCTGGCGTATTCATGGAAACCATCTCAGGGTTAGGTGATGGTTCATTTCGATTGGGTGGTTTCCCGTGAAGTTGCTCCGTAGTGCGCGCAAGTGCAGCAGATTTCTTTTTAATGCCCCCTTCGTATGAAGCAGGGTGCGGGCCATTGCAGTTCGCGCACTTTGGTTGCGATCGGATGTGTGTTCTTTTTGCGAATGGGGCCAGCACAGACTACGCAGCGAACAGGCCCTGTGCAGTGCCTCGAGATATGGCAATGCCTCCGACATTTTCAGCATTGTGTTACCGCTCCAACACATTCAGTTACAGAGTAACTGCAGAATCCAAATGTTACCCTTTTAGGCAGTGTTGAGTGAGTCCTTGGCGATTCCCACGTCAACTGCTCTACGACATACCTGTCTGATCTTGCCACCGTGTTCAGGATCGTGAGCGGTGAGCCTCCTTGCTGAGATGACGCCTTGGTCACGTAGGTACTCTTGTAGATCTTCGTTTGAGTACGTGATTGGAACATCTTGAATTTTGCCATAATTAGTCATGTATGATTAAGGTACGCGGGCCTCCGCAGCTACTCTATCCAGCTTAGTGACTACGAGCAGGCGGTTGGCAGCTTGTAGTGTTGAAACTGTAACCATGAGGCTTTGATCCTTAATTTGTTGGCTGAGAATTTTTCTTAAGCCGACATTATACAACCGCCGACGCTACGAAGTTAGGGCTCACTTTCCCTAAGTTTCCTTCTTCCAGGGTAGGCCTGAAGACTTGAAGAACACCAGCAGATCTTTTTTTCTTATAGGATACAATCGTGAAGGATGCCTGGTCCATCTCGTCTGCATTATTGGCCAAGGTCTCGCAGGCGGCTTTTCTTCCCGCAGTCTGCGGCCGGAGACGCAGTGACCACCGAAGCACGGAGTGCATCCGGCAGATGTTCCACGTCGGGGTGGGTACGGCGCCGAGCGCACAGACGATCGCCTGACGTGTTTCTCCCGGTGATCGGGGAGCCCCAGTTCATCGCACAGCGAATGCACAAGCCAGAAAATAGCTAAGGGTACTCAGACTGTGAAGAAACACTGAAAATTAGGGACTGGGTTGAGGTAGCCGGTTCGATAGTCGTTGTCTTTCACGCGCAGAGCTTGTGCTGCTGAATGCTGCACTGCGTCCTGTGTTCTCGCAGCACGAGGGCACTGGACGCAGCCCAGCATTTCGCTACTGCTAAAAAGCCGACAAGGTTTTAGAGATAAATATATTGATTAAAGTCATTCACTGCATTGTTCCAATTTGGCAATATTAATAATACCCTTCCAGATTGCTTCCTTTATCACGAGAGCATCGTTCGTAGCTTGATCAGCGCACTACGACGGAGCGATTAGGAAAACTGGGTTAGTTGGGGCATGCAGACGAAGCACAGGGCTGGGCAAAAGTCGGCTACTAGGAAGGACCTTAAGAAACGTGCAGCAACGATTATTTCCTACGCCTATTGCATTGCTTGGCATGTTCAGGGCAAGACACGTAGCGTTAACTGCTGGCGATTGCTCTATGATCAGTGTCTATAGCAAATTTCGCGATCAAAGTTTTGCCGTTTTTCGGTTCTAGGGACTTTCAATAGCTAGATCCACCATCCGCTGCCACGAACTGGTTTCTGGAGCTGCCGCTAAACATGCGTAGAATGGCCTGAGCGGCGCATAACTGCAAGTGCTTCCACAGAGCAGGATCAGCTCGGTCCCCATGGCAGTGGAAGATGCTAGCGGACTGTGCATAGCAAAGCTAAACATATTTTGTGTTCAGACGTTTACCGGATGGAGTCTGACTCATCTTTAAGATAACCGGGGTATAGAAACAATGAATATTATTACAGTGAATGCCATGCCAAACAGACGAACAAGCAGAGTGAAGAATGTGGTGGCTGCGCGTAGCTTTAGCAAAAGCCTAGCGACGACGGCTGGCCTGGCCTGCGCGTTGTGCGCATTCGGTAACACTTTCCGAGTAGACCAATTTTCACCGTCTCATGGCACTGATATAGCGAACAGTCGACGTTCGCGTGATATTGATAAACATTGGAAAGTGAAGATTTCTTTCTACAGTTGTTTTCATCCTCTGAGCTGAAGGAACTGACTGCTTTATTTTGGAACGAATTTTGATTTCAGTAATACAGAATCGAAAATCTTTCCATCTACATCGTCAGAAATTTCAGAGAAAGAAACTTTGAGATGATGCTCTCTACAGGGGTAGCATTTCCACGGGGCGCACTGTTTAGAACAGACTGTGCACAAATCATGCAGGTGATGGGCGTGCGAGCACTGCGGATGCAGCCGCCACGGTAGCTCAGTGGTTGTGGTGCTCGACTGCTACTTCGAATAATGCGGACTAGCTCCCGGCCGCCGCAGTCAAATTTCTTTAGAAGCGATTTGCTAGAGACATGTACAGGAGCCCACACAAGCTTTCGTAGCACAGAAAGTAGAACAAAGCATAAATTCTCAGCAATGTCCGCATGCATCCACGAACCGAGAGATCAACTCCGCACTTCCCTCTGCGAACAGTCCGATAAGCTTCTAAATGCCTGGCTGTGCCTTTACCTAGCGATAAAATTCAGGCTTTTTTGTGATTTCGCCGTTCCGAAAACTTGTGGGCACCTGTAGTATGCGATGTCAGTGCACGTTAAAGAACCCCAGGAGGTCCAAATTAAGTGTTGCCTACCATTACGGCGTCCATCACAGCCTGAGTCTTTCCTGACAGTAAATACTATTCACCACACCAGCACACAGCACAACGGTTATGTTTTAAAATCGGGAACCCATAATATCAAAGAACAACAATCAGCAACGGTGTCTCCCTAAGTACTGCGACGGTTTGGCTTACCTTTTAGGGCAGAGCACATCCAAGCTAAGGGTCGGAATCACGCCATCAGCTGCGCCTGACGGCTAGTC